>NW_016804424.1:3231386-3251978 GCF_001698545.2 Rhinopithecus bieti | reverse complement strand
GTTTGGCTGGATATGAAATTCTGGGTTTAAAATTCTTTTCTTTCAGAACGTTGAATATTGGCCCCCTCTCTCTTCTGGCTTGTAGAGTTTCTGCCGAGAGATCTGCTGTTAGTCTGATGGGCTTCCCTTTGTGGGTAACCCGACCTTTCTCTCTGGCTGCCCTTAAGATTTTTTCCTTCATTTCAACTTTGGTGAATCTGGCAATTATGTGTCTTGGAGTTGCTCTTCTGGAGGAGTATCTTTGTGGTGTTCTCTGTATTTTCTGAATTTGAATGTTGGCCTGCCCTACTAGGTTGGGGAAGTTCTCCTGGATGATATCCTGAAGAGTGTTTTCCAACTTGGTTCCATTTTCCCCCTCCCTTTCAGGCGAAAGTTTGCTTTTTAAAGGAATTCTGCCATAAAACTATATGAAGCAAATTATTTCATTATTATTTCCTGTGGGAATAAATATAAAGAATGAAAAGTATATATTAAAATTATTTAGACTAATTAAACATGTAAAATCAATTTTCAGATTCTCCATCTTGGGGCTAATAATAATAGTTATAAATGATATGAAGAGTTTCAACTGCTAATAGTGTTATAATCCTCCCAACTGGTGAGTTATCTTAGAATGAAAGAGGACAACTTGTACTTATTTTCCAATAAAAATGGCAGAGAAATTACATGCATATATGTTTCTGATAAATATATATATATAAATTATATAAAAAGTACTCTTAGACTGGCAATGCCTACTAATTAGATCTATTAGAAGTTTTGAAATGATAAAGTAACTTCTCTATTAACATACATTTTGGTTATTTTTATTTATTTTTAAGATATTGTTGCATATGGAAAGTCATTATTTAAACATTGAGAAATTAGACTATTTTACTAAAATTATTGTTTCCTGATTATGCCGAGAAATAGAATAATTTTTCCAGTAGAGATCAAATGGCCAAAAGCTGGATGGCTGATGGATGTTTTGTTGAACGGATCTTTGATGACATCTAGTGGTAAAATGTAGATTCATTTATTCACTGTTTTCAAAGTTTTAAAATGCCAATGTATATATCTTGAGAGACATTGAGATAAGTTGGAGATTGAATAAAATGGAAAATTTGGTAATTTTGTCTTCAGCAAAATACCTTAAAATGGTTAAGAACAAAGGGGTAGGCAGAAAAGAGCTAAATAACCTTTAGTAAATATTTTTACATTTTAATTCTGAGAAATTTGTGTAGATAATAAAATTTAAAACTGTAGCTTATATTGTAAACATATTTCTTCTTGCAATTATGTTTAGCTGATGTGAGTATGCTCCATTTCCGTGTATAAGCACCACACTTGTTCTGATTAGGTGAATTTCAGTAGTATATGAACTTTTAAGAAAATTTAAAAGAAAGCCAGGAGACCACCTGTGTATATATTTTCCATTTATGATAATCTATCATTATTTATATTTTTAAATGTCTGAATAGACATGTCCTTATACTTAGTAGCAGCAAATTTTGTTGACCTATGCTTATTTTATATGTGTTTCAAGCAAAATAACATCACAAGCAATGAAGTCTAATTTTTGCTAGGTTTTCAGGAGCAAAATTATCTACACTTTTAACAAATCAACTCAGACCTTTAGTCAGCATGTTTCAGCGGCACAAACGTACTGGAGACTGTCAAAGTTTGTCTTCAGACATATATATATATAAGCAGAAATTGGGATAAATTATTTGATATCATTAAGCCTGAAATTTATTTTCAGAATGAATATATTGGATTAAACTCCAGGCTCTCTTTGAATCCAAACATTCTTTGATTTTTTATATGACCATCTATATGCTTTACTTACTCTTTGGAACAAAATTCTACCAAGCAGTACGGGAAAAATGTCACAATTATATTTCTAAGACTCTGTTTACAAATTACAAGTGAAATTGGAATTATGTTAATTATCCAGCTAATTCAATTAGTGTTTAAATCGAGACTCAATTTGTCATAGCCTCATTTACCTACATTATTGTCTATATTGATTAAATAAAATGTTTAGCCTACACTTTGCTGTGTTGACTTAACTTGTAAGCTGACAGAGAAATAAGAGAGTACATAATAATGTAAACTAGTACAGTTTCTCAGGGGAAATATGTTTTCTTTATATTAGATAAGCTCTGTTGTGTTAATCGCATTGTAAATGAGCAACAAAATATTTGACATACATGATCAAAATGTTATAGTCAGTTATTTTTATTAATTCAAAAAATATTTACTGAGTACTGACTATGTGCTCAGCATAAAATTTTATATTGATAAAATTTGCTTTGTGGTATCTTTTCCCCAGCGGTCTCCAGCACGTTTGTGCCACTGAAACATGCTCACTGAAGGTCTGAGTTGATTTGTTAAAAGTGTAGATAATTTTGCTCCTGAAAACCTAACAAAAATCAGACTTCATTGTTTGTGATGTTATTTTGCTTGAAACACATATAAAATAAGCCTAGGTCAACAAAATTTGCTGCTACTAATTATAAAGACATGGCTATTCCATCATTTAAAAATATAAATAATGATAGATTATCATAAATGGAAAATATATACACAAGTTTTCTCTTGCATTTCATTTAAATTTTCTTATATATTTCCAAATATATTCCATATATTACTGTATGTATATATTTACTATATATTACTATATATGTTACCATATATTACTATACGTAATATATTTTCATATATTACTGAATTCACTTAATCAGAACAAGTGTGGTATTTATACACAGAAATGGAGCATAATCACATCAGCAAAACACAATTGTTTACTGTTTTGAAAACATGCTTTCAGCAATATCTTTGTGTTTGTTAATTCTGTAATATTCACTTTGTTTTATTAGGATAGAGTCCTGGAACTGAAAATGAATTGATGAAAGTATAAGAATACTTTATAGCTTTTGGTAGGCATTGCCAAACTGCTTTCCAAAAGACTTAATAGTTTGCAATATCACTAGTACTTGTTTTCTACCGTGTATCATTATTAGGAAGTAAACTTGTTTTTTCTTGTTTTGCTTGTTTGCTAAGTGAAGTTTATATCTCATTTTGATTTGAATTTTCATTTCTTTAATAGAAAAAGGTATCTGTATGTGTTTTCTGTTGCTATTTAAAATTTCTGTTGCTATTTAAAATATATAAGGATGTATATACACTTTGAAAATTTTGGCAGATATATCTTATACTGTATTATTTACCTTTTACTGTTTTTGCATAATATTTTTTTTTCTTATCTAACTTTTGCTTTATGAGATCTCCCCTTGTTTTCAAATGTAGAAAGGCACCTCTGTCTCTTCCAGGATATTGTAAATATTTGGGTCTAGTTTCTTTTAGTTGTATGCTATTTCATTTTTAAAACTTTACCTTTTAATTCACTTACATTTACTTGTGTTTGATGTAAAATATTTACCTGAATTAATTTGCTCCCAAATTTTAAATAATTATCCCAGTACTGCTTATTATATAATGCTTTCTTCACTCTATCATGGTGATATTTTCTTTGTCACATAAAGTTTTATGTTCAGCAGGACCCTTATCTTGTTTAGGGCAACATTTTTCTTTTTGGTTAGGTTTTACACTTTTTCGTGCTTTCCCCATCCTGACTTTGATGAATATTAGTTGAATGAGTGGCTATAATTTTTAATATGTTTTATCGCCTGATAAACTAATTGACATTCAGACCTCTTGTCATCAAGTTTAGGTGTCTGCTTTTTTTTTTTTTTTTTTTTTTTTTTTTTTTTTTTTTTTTTACAATTTACTTCCTCCTTTTCTCATTTCAATGTAATTGTGTTCTAATCTCTCCTAAATATGTTTGATCTCAGTTGTATCATGCAAGGAGGTCTGAAAATCCAGCTTCACTTTTACAATGTAGCACTTTTTCCAAGTGCATATTTTGTGAGGCTTTTAACATTTATCAGTTAGCAACTAGATACTGACTCAGGAACAAAAGCAACAAAAAAAGTGTTCAATGAAATGGCCTGAATGGATGACCAATCTAAGCAGGAAGTCTTCCTTTTTCTGTTTAGTCCACTGATCCTTTTTTTCTACAATGGAATAAGGATGATTTCAAAGTTACTCTTATGCTGTTTCATGGATTATTCTGGGCTGTTTATGGATGAATACAAGGTAACCATTCAGTGGAGCAACACTGTTGTTGTCTTAAAACATAAAAGAACAATGCAAGGACAACTGACCTTGGTACCCTAGTATTCTATCTTGAACATATATTTGGTATTCGCAGCCTCAGTCTGAAGTATACATTTGAAAAAGTGAGACAGAAAAGACAAGTGAATATAAACTCAGTTATAAATACTCCTTATATCATTAAACATAGACTATTTGGAAACATTCCCAGGATATAAGCAGTGATTTATTTGTTTGGGGAGGTAGACATGGAAATTCCTCCCCTTCTCACTAAACAATATCATTCAAATTCTTCATGTTCAGTAAATTCTAAGCACTGGGGAATACATTTTCCTTCCTATAACTCAATGTGGTTTGCATTAGTCCTTAATAAATATATTATGATATGCTATATACCTCTGTTTGCAGTTTTGCAAATCATTGTGTAACTTCCTGCCAACCACCTCCAAAATGTACAAATAGGCTATTGCACACAAGGTGAGTAACTGTGTATCTTTCAAAATTGAATTATTATCCTTTTAAAAAATTAATCACCCTCACTTGTACACCAACCTAGAGAGAGTACTGACCTACTGTAAGCAGTTTTGAAGGTTATTCAAAGTGGTAGTGACATTTTCAAGTTGTTTTTCAAATGCATTCATTTTTGAACCAACAGGACTTTGTAGCTGCTGAAAGAGAATATCACAAAGTCATATATATCAGGCAGCAACAATGATATAACTAATTGAGTTGTAGGTAAAATTATGTAAAACAACTTGACTTTTGAGTTCGTCAGTAAGGTATCCAGTTCATTTTTTTTTTTTTTTTTTTTTTTGCAAAATAAAGCTGGCAGTGATATTTTAGTGGTGCAATACTGACATCCAATGGAGAGACAAATTAAATTTTGTTTATTTCCGTTGAAGAGCTATAAAAGAGTTATTATTTATGCTGTTTCTAAGAGATCTTCCACATTGAAAAATCCATTCAATTTTAAGCTGTGTAAATTTGTATCTCTGTATCGTCTCTTCAAAACAGTATTATAATTTTCAACATAGTTGTATAAATATGTCAAAATTTTCAGTTGTAATCTTTTCTTGTGGTTGCTTGTTTGGTTGCAGGTTTCTCCCTGAAAGAAAATACTTGCTTCTTAGTTCATCAGGATATAATCACTAAGTAAATAAATATCATTTGCTTATACATAACTATATTTAGGATCTTAAAATGAACACAAAAGTTATGTTGTTCACAGTAAAGAGAACCATTTATTGCAGATTTTTCCCCAAAATATTTTATAGCTTAGCTGAGTTAACATTTGGTTAATTTTCTAATATAGCATAATTAGATGTGTTTCAACACTTAACAGAATCTTAAAAAGCTATTAGTGCTGGTATAGTAAATCATAGCCAGTGTAAATGAATGTTTCTAAAAAGCCATTAATGTCAGTGGAAATTAGAACCTCGGGCCTGTAGCTTTTCTGTCAGAAGAAGACAATGTGTACTCTGCCCAGGAAGATTAACTATTGCATTCTTATTCAAAACCCAAATAAGTTTGATCATTTAGACTGAGCCATATTGGAAAAATTTGAAAAGGGACCAGGATAGACACCTTTGTGTGTGTGTGTATGTGTGTGCACATCTGTGTGTGTTTTCCTGCTCAGCATACCTCCTCATTCTTTTGACAATGAAGCCCCTTCTTATTGGGGGATTCTATGTAGTTTGGGTGGGTTAAATTCTTTCCCCCAGTGACAGAGATTTGCACGCGAACCAGGACTGGTTAGTCTGAGTAATTCATCTCCTGCCCACAGTGACAAGTGCAGGGATCAGAACACAAACCAAGCAGGAGCTATTTTTTTCAGATTTTTCTAGGATTCCTAAACTCATAGGACAGGAGCTTCAGACTCAATAGCTCTGGTTCCCTGGATCCAGCTGCATCTGCAACAAGATACTGGCTTTATTAGGTACATGAGTTAATCCATTCATTTGTATACTTAAGTTAGTTTAAGATAGGCTTATGATTATTGTTGTTGTTATTATTATGATTCTTGTTTCTAACGGAAACAAACCTGAGCAATACAGTGAACACCATACTGGTGACTGGTATTAAAATTTTGAAATAAATTATAATATAATTATCTACAACAATAGATTTATGCTACCAGAATATATCTCTATTTCACAGAGTCATTGCACTAAGAGGTTAAATCAAGTGAAACTTCTCTGTTAACCATGAAGGGAAAAGATAGTTTTAATAAAAAGTTTAAAAATCACTAAAAAATAGAAAGCACTAAACTATTGATAGGGTGGAATAAATAAATAATTTTCTTACTAATAAATTCAGTGATCTGGAACAAATCACTTTCTTACATTTTTAATTTCCTTACGTGTTTGATGAAGGAGTTAAACTCCATAACATAAATCTAGCTCATACTGAATACCTGACTATTATAACGGCAGAAAGACTGTATCTTCCAATGTCAGATAGTCTCCAACACAAAGCGAATCAGGAAAAATACAAAAATGAAAATAAAAAACAGAAATTACTAACATAAAACTGGAACCAAAACGTATGTATGAGGCTTTATACCCCTAGAAATTCTGTTTCAATTTTTGTTTTCTTTTTATAAAAACATCTACACCAAAGAGTTTATTCATTTTTTCTTAATTTTGCCTTTTGCTTTTCAAATAATGTTTTGGGTTTTGTGAAGTTTAGGAATATGAATTTGTCTTTTTTCCCTAAAATATAAGAGAATCTTGCATACACTGGTATGTAGACAATCAGATTAACTGCAATTTTTCATGTATTCAGCAACTTAGTTAATCAACACATAGTTATTGAATAACTACGGTGTGCTAAACACTTGGCAAGAGTATTCTTCTATTATTTTGAAAAACAAAAAATATTGACACTGACCTATTTGAGACAGAACAGATGAAGGGGTTCAGGTGGATTTAAGCGTAATTTTAATTAGCACATTTTTTCACAGTCTTGGGTCTCTGTGTATACAGATTTGAACTGAGAAAGACAGGGATGGGGCACAGAAAATACTAAGAGGGACAGGTGCTTTCAGGTCATATTTGAGATTTACTGCTACTCTTCGGTGCAGACCACTGAAAACTCTAGGAACTTGAGGTAGATTCTCTTCTTTCATCACTATAAAGAGTCAATAACCTAAACTCATTTTATCTGTTCAATATCCCAGGAAACTAGGAAATTTTGTTTAGTATTTGTTTTGACAAACATTTGGCAGCTGAAAACTTGCGACCAGATTAGTAAGCTCTGAAGAAAGATGAAAACTGGGAGCAACCACTCAGGGTCTGATTAAATGTAAAAATGTACATGTTTACTATGTAATTTAGTTACAAATAGTTTTGTAGGAAAAAACCCAAACTTAGTGGCTGCATCTAGTTAGGAAGGCAGATAAAGATGCGTGCCATCCAAACATGAACTTGGTGAGTAAGTTGTTGAAGCTCAGATACAAATTCACACAGGAGTGATTTAATTTTCTCAGTATAACATACCTTGCCAGATTCTTGGCTACACTCTGATTGTTACCTACATAGTAGCAGAGTTGAAACAATAAGATTGAGCCAAATAGCATTTCATATGTGGGGCGTGGGGGAGATGCTGGTGGTGCTGGTGTTCTTTCTTTAATGACTATTTAAGGATGTTTCGTAAGTGTGTTGCTTCTATCACTATTTTTCTTATTTGGTATAACTCTGAATGTAATTCATCCTAGTTTTTTAAAAGGTAGCTCTTTATTTCACACAAGTTATGGATCCATTAAGATTTCAATGTAAAATGTACACTATTTTCTTGCTTAGTAAACCTCTGGATATCTCAGGCCAACATTTTGTAGGCACCATAGGCTGTGTGTATGTATTGCTATTCCAGGACTAACCTCTGTTACATTTTATATCACTTTATCGCCAAACATTTCCATAGTAATCCAAGACTATAGCCTTCATTGATGTTTTTTCAACCTTTAAATCTGTGGATGAAGATTATTAAGAATTGTATCTCAATGATTAATATAAACTTACTAACTACTGATTAACACTATCAACTGATTTACATTGTAATACAGTACTACTAAGAAACTCGAAGTCAGTCAGAATAGCCTATTAATATCTTCCAGAGGAAAGAAAATAAAGATGGTCCTGGTCAGTCTCTCTCCCTCTTCCCTCTTTTGACACACTCCACAAATATTTTACAACTTTAGGTGAATATCCCCAGATATAGATAATTGAAAGATAAGCATTTTCTTGCATGAAAAATGAATTAGTTTTATTATCAGGATAGAATAGGGGGTCTTAAGAGAAAGTTACTCCAACTACCTGTTTCCTGGCAGAAAGAGGAGCTACAATTAAAATATTCCAAAATGAAAATTATCGTATCAGGCAAGATTTTTATTTAATTCTTAGCAGGCAGTAGTTACGATCTGGAGATTCATCTTGTACTATTCATGGCTTATTGAGTGTTTTTATACGATTTAAGTTGCAGTCATGCTTCATAGCTTGGAACTGTGAAGGCTTGTTTGCCTACCTGTTGCTATGTAAGAGCACACTTGGAATTGCTGCTGGATAATAACTTTATTCTTACCAATGGGTATTACCTGGCTCACCTTAGAGGTGAGCAGCGCCCCCTAGTCAGCTATATACCCTTTTCAGGATTCTTAATTTTTGCAAGAGGATGGCAGCCTACTCCCAGCAAAACTGCCTATTGAAGCATAGAGCACTGCACTCAACTCCTACAGTAAAAGCGACTATATGCAAGGTCCTTCCTAAGAATATACTCTTGACCTGGCTATCTGTCAATAGCTTCCAAAAACTTGGCTGAGATAAACAGCAGTTATTGAAGACTGCATAAAGATTGTATTATCCATTCTTTCAACTAAATCTGTATTTTTCAAATTTTTTTTTAAAGTAGCAGAACCTTTTTATCAAATGGACTTTTCGCACAGTCCAGTAAATAAAATGGATTTAAAGAAGACTTTGTCCCCAGGGACGCCTGTTGAACCCTGTTGTCTTTAGTGGAACCCACAGCTGTGCAGTGAACAATCTGAAAACCATTGCTGTAATTGAGGTTGCAAGCCTAAAGGCCATTAGGGGCCCACTCAAGCAAAGGTAAATGAGTCTGTATTTGTATACATATATGTAGACACAGACATAGACATATACACACAAAATATGTATCAAGAGCATGAATAATTCCCAAGGGCATTTATCAACTGTGATTTGTTTGTAAAATCCTGTGCTGGCCACACAAGGCACATGTGCCCTTCTTATTTTATCCTTTGCACTCTAGTTTCCACACCCAGATACTCTAAAATCTATCTTCAAATAGCCACATTATCAGCAAATTATGCCCTGAAACTGTATTGTATTATATATAACTGTAACACATCATTTATTTTGCTTGATTGCATTTGGCATATTGTTATGAGCATGACTTACTGTATAGGAGAGAGCATCATGTGTTTATTATTAGGATATTTAGAACAGTGTTTCTCAAAAACTGATAAATATACCTTTGTATTGGAATCCTCTGGAATGCACATTCCTTGGCCTTATCTCAAACTTACTAAAGCATAATTTCTGGTAGTGAAGCCTGGAATTCTATACATAAAATTATATGATTAATGCAGAGGAAATTTAAATACATATAACTAAGTGACAGAAGCCAATCTGAAAAGGCTACATAATGTATGATTTCAGCTATACGACATTCTGGAAATAGTAAAATGGACATTCTGCTCCATTTTATTGTGAGCCTAAAACTGATCTAAAAAAAGTTTATTAATGCAAAAAGGTAGATAATTATTATGAACAATGAAGTTTGAATATCACTGGTCCAAAGGATCTTTTCTATTTATTAACCTGTGTCCTTAGAACCAATAGAAACTGTTCTCTGAGTCATTTTGGAAACAGTGATAATTAGGATTTTACTAAACATTTTTTCTTAACTTTCAGAATGCTGTGAATTTTGTAACTAGTGGTACTTTCTACTTTGTGTGATTTGCTGATAAACTTAGAACCAAATTTATGGTGTTTATTGCACAAGTATAAACCACTTCAAGGCCTTAAATTATCTTGTCAAACTCACTATTGGCTCTACTTTATTTTTCTATTACTATATTTCCTTCATTTATTTTTCTTCAATTGTTTTAATTTGCCTTATCTTGACAGAATATATTTTGCTTCTGTATAAGATATTTTAAACACTGTCACATTGGACAATAAATTTTCTGAGGTAATATTTGCATTTTAAAACGGAAATATTATTACCCAACAAATAAGTTTGTTGGATAATTCAATGTGTTAGTGCATATAAAATGCTTACCAGAGTGCCTGGCACATAATAAGCACTCAATAACTGCTACTTAGTAATTTTTTTTTAATAACTGGAATTATATATGCCAATATAAGTGTTAAAGTAAATCATCAGTTATATTTCAGAAGTTGATAGCTTTATTTTTCATTTTATAATTTCATTTTTATTTGCTTAATTATCGTGAAATAAATTGCATGCAACATTACATTTTATCTCTAAGTACTTCTAATGTGCATCTTTACAAAAATAAGAACACATACATCTAAAATAATATTATCACATCTGAAAATAATAATTTATTGATGTCATCCAATACTCTATCCACTCGCAAATTTTGCCAGTTATCCCCAAAATGTCTTCTTTAATGCGTTTGTCCAATGAACAATTTTAAGGAGAAAAACAATTACTGGGTTGCTCTCTGTATAATCTGAACGTCATTTGGCCATTTCTAAGTAATTAATTTTATGCAGTTGGCTAGTAGAAGAGGACAAATGTTAGACAAATGGAAAGGGCAAGGCAAAGACCTGGCCAGAGCAGACTGTTCCATGTGAATAAACAGCCAGAGCATGCTGTTCATGCCCATTGGTATTTTTGCAGTGGACCATAATGTCACAGGATAGCGAGTCATACTTTTAAAATTCATTTCAGCAAATAATAACACAATGGTCAATAACCTGGGAACTGACAGTATAGAACAGAGAATCCATGACTGTCTCCATAGAAAGAAGCTGATCTGATAAATTATGCATACTATTGTATAACTGGATAATTTTGCCTTTCAATTCATGAGGTTCCAGTGTACTGGACATATTCAGGTTGTAAACACATTCAAATAGACAGGATACTTCCTATGCGGTGAAAATAGAAGAGCACTGAAAGCTTAAAGCATAGATTTTTTTCTTTTCTTTCTTTTTTTCTTTGGACGGAGTTTCGCTCTTGTCACGCAGGCTGGAGTGCAGTGGCAAATCTCAGCTTACTGCAATCTCTGCCTCCTGGGTTCAAGCGATTCTTCTGCCTGAGCCTCCCGAGTAGCTGGGATTACAGGCACATGCCACCACAGCTGGCTAATTTTTGTATTTTTAGTAGAGACAGGGTTTCTCCATGTTGGTCAGGCTGGTCTTGAACTCCTGACCTCAGGTGATCCTCCTGCCTCAGCCTCCCAAAGTGCTGGAATTACAGGTGTGAGCCACTGCACTGGGCTGAAAGCATAGATTTCTTTAGTGAATTTACTAAAATTTTCTCTGAAGTGGCCATCTAAAAAGGAATTAAATACAAAAAGATCCATTGATGCACAGGAATAAAATATTAGTAAAGTAAATATAGCTCAAATCTTAGATTTTAGAAAATGATACGGCAGGGATTATTTTTTGTTTCTCAAAATGAGCACTAGTTGCCTTGATTTTTGAGCTGCTGGCATATATTTCCACCACTTGTGGTTTTCTACTTTGTGAGAAATTCACAGCAATCAGAGAAAAGATAAACAAGATAAAACTGAGCTTTTTTTAAAAGTTTTCTTTAGTCTGAGGTTTTCCAAATGTTTGTGCTAGTCTATCAGTTGGAGTGAATTCCAAAAAGCGTCTGATCTTTGAAGGTAAAACTAAATTTGTTAGTGTTGTCTCTTTCCCTTTTTCAATTTCCATCAAACATATACACAATAACACATACACAGTCCTTGTATAATATATTTTAGAAGTAATTTGATGACTTTAATATTTTTTGGCATGATTTATGCTACCTCATGAAGCAATTGATTTATTTAGAATTTGGGGAGCTGCAATCAAGTCACATATTTTAATATATTTATTCCTTCTCAGTATGCTTCCTTGTCTTGATGGAAAATGTTTTCTTATTCTAAATATTTGGAGTGATCTTATTCATTATATTTCAACTATGTTAGGTTTTCTTGCTCAGGAAATGGAATTAATTCAAGTCATTAATTCAAGAAACATAATTGAGCATCTGCTATGTATCAGATTTTTTTTTAGGCACTAGGAATAGAGTATTAAACATGACAGAGAAACATATATATCCTCATGGGCCTTGCATTCTAGAAGGAAGAGAGAGAAAATAAACCAAAAGAAATAAATACTACGCTATGTATCTAAAGTGAAGAAAAGACTAAGTGAGTTCTGGTGAGGTGGGGATGGGGAGAGGAATCACAAATATAAATTGGGTATATGGAAAAGACTCTTATTCTGCCAGGTGCTAGGTAGATGCAGCTGAATTCACTACAGGAGGGGGAAGTTTATAATGCTTTGCACAAAGACTCAAATGGGCTAGACTTGGCTTTGGGGAAGCAGTCAAAATCATTGACTTTGACTTTAATGGAGTAGAATGAGAAGCCAGTTGATGGCTGCCAAACCTAGGACAGTTAGTTGGTTACTGCTATGTCCAAGCAAGCTCTGACCAGGGAGATTGCAGTAGAAGTAAAGGAGAAATGGTCACAATCTGAACATATTTTGAAAGTAGAAACAACAGAATATGGATATTAACAAAAGAGAAGAATTGATATTACCACACAAAGTTTTGGCAAAGAAACCATGAGAGAGGAGTTACTATTGAGATGCGATATGTAAAGAGTTCAAAAGAAACATATTTGGGGTGTGTGTGCATGTACGTGTGTGCTTGTATCAGGGAAAGGGAGAGTCAAGAGGAATATTTTGTTTGAAATGAGTATTAAAAATCCAAATTGTGATGTTGTGTAAACAGTCTTGAATATAAGAGGATGGAGTTCAGGGGAGAGCTCCTGGGTAGACACAAAAATTTGAAAATTTTCAGCTTGGTGTCTTAAGCCATGAGATTGGATGAGATCACTAAGAGAGTGAGCATGAATAGAGAAGAAGTCCCATGAGTTTGATATGAGACACTACACTCAAGAGATTAGGAATATGAAAACAACAAAGGAGACGGAGACAGAGAGGGAGTTCTCCCTGAGATAAGAGGAACACCAGAAAAAGATAGTGACCTGGAATCCAAGTGAAAAAATTACTATAAAGAAGAAAAGTATCTGAAGAATCAAATGCTGTTAATAGGTCAAACAAAATGAGGGTTGATAACTATCTTTGGACTTTGGAATACAGGGCCATTGGTGACTTAACAAAACCTGTTGTTTTTTAGTGTTTGAGGAAAATTTGGGAATGGCATGAGTTCAAGAAAGAATGCATGAGGGATTTGAGATAAGAGATAGAGGACGATGATTGTAGGCAAGACTTTCGAGAAGTTTAGCTAAGAGAAAGGACATGGGAGGACTGGATAAGGCTGTGGGGCAAGTAAATATTTTAATTTTAATACAGAAGAAATGATATTATGTTCATGTATGAAGTGGAATGGTTGTAGAGAATGAAAATTAAGACTTGAGAGAGACTGGAGAACCTGATTGATATCCTTGAGTGGGTTAAAGAAGACAAGGCATAGAGTACAAGTGACAGATGTGGCTTCAGCTAAAAGCACAGTCATACCCTCCATAGCAGTAGGAGAAAAAACACAGGTCACACATGTGGGAAGGTGGGAGAGTGTGGATGTAAACTTCAGATTGTTTCCTTTTATTTAATGAAACAAGGCCATTGACCTAATGTAATTGGGGAATTGGTGTGGGAGTTTCAAGGAGAAATAGATATAAAGTAGTTATTCAGAATGCGGATTAGTGTATGAATTAGGGAAATACAGTATTTTAGCTGTGCAGTATTGAAGACTCACTTGATGAAAGACACAATGAATTTAAGGTGATTGTGTTCTGCATAATCACTGTCATTGTCACATTCTATCACGTGAGTGCAGACTTAGAGTGGGCTGAGAGACAGTGTTTTCAGTTTTACTGAGTGAGGTATCACAAAGCAACAGAGTCGGGTTATCGTGATGTCTGGCCATAGAATCTAAGCTGCTGAATTGCATGAATAAAATGAAGTCCTAAGGAAAGCGAGGGACAGTAAAATGTGGTAATATCAAAGTATTGTATTTCTGGGATTAAAGGAGTTTTGAGTTGGGATGTCTATTAGTTTCCTATTGCTTGTGTAGCAAGTTACCACAAATGTAATAGTTTATAAAACACAAATTTATTATTTTACAATCCTGGATGTCAGAACTCCAAAATGTGTCCCACTGGGCTAAAATCAAGGTGATGATAAAGTTGAGTTTCTTTCTGAAAGCTCTAGGGAAAAAATATATTTTGTACTTTTCCAGTTTCTAGTGGTTTCCCCATTCCCTGTTCATGGCCCCTTTCATCTTCAAAGCCAGCAATGTCTGTTCACATCTTTCTCCGGTTCTTACTCTTCTGCCTTCCTCATTTAGGTATCTTGTGATTAAAATGAGCCCATCCGGATATTCCAGGGTAATCTTCATATTTTAAGATTTGCTAATTAGTAAACTTAATTCTGTCTAATATGTAAATTTCCCTTTGTCATGTAACATGGGAATTAGGTCATTGACATCTTTGGGGTCATTATTCTGCCCAACACAAGATATTGAAAATAGTAAGCAGTAATTATGAGAGGAGATGAGAGAAAATATATACATGCATATATATATATATATACAGAGAAAATGTACATAGAAAGAAGTTGTTGAAGAATAGGAAGCTTGAAATTGAAATTGTTATTTTGTAGTGGGTCTAGAGATTGATTATGGGAATGAACCAACTCCAAAGGAAGAGAGTAGTCTAAAGAACTGACAGACCTCAGTTTTGAAATTATCATTTTGAAAGGATAATTATAAAGCCCATGCCATTACTTTAAAATCAACATCAAGGATCTAGAACCAGAAATACCATTTGACCCAGCAATCGCATTACTGGGTATATACCCAAAGGATTACAAATCATACTACTATAAAGACACATGCACACATAGGTTTATTGCAGCACTGTTCATAATAGCAAAGACTTGGAATGAACCCAGATGCCCATCAATGATAGGCTGGATAAAGAAAATGTGGCACCTATACACCATGGAATACTATACAGCTATAAAAAATGATGAGTTCCTGTCCTTTGCAGGGGCATGGATGANAGAGGAACACCAGAAAAAGATAGTGACCTGGAATCCAAGTGAAAAAATTACTATAAAGAAGAAAAGTATCTGAAGAATCAAATGCTGTTAATAGGTCAAACAAAATGAGGGTTGATAACTATCTTTGGACTTTGGAATACAGGGCCATTGGTGACTTAACAAAACCTGTTGTTTTTTAGTGTTTGAGGAAAATTTGGGAATGGCATGAGTTCAAGAAAGAATGCATGAGGGATTTGAGATAAGAGATAGAGGACGATGATTGTAGGCAAGACTTTCGAGAAGTTTAGCTAAGAGAAAGGACATGGGAGGACTGGATAAGGCTGTGGGGCAAGTAAATATTTTTAATTTTTAATACAGAAGAAATGATATTATGTTCATGTATGAAGTGGAATGGTTGTAGAGAATGAAAATTAAGACTTGAGAGAGACTGGAGAACCTGATTGATATCCTTGAGTGGGTTAAAGAAGACAAGGCATAGAGTACAAGTGACAGATGTGGCTTCAGCTAAAAGCACAGTCATACCCTCCATAGCAGTAGGAGAAAAAACACAGGTCACACATGTGGGAAGGTGGGAGAGTGTGGATGTAAACTTCAGATTGTTTCCTTTTATTTAATGAAACAAGGCCATTGACCTAATGTAATTGGGGAATTGGTGTGGGAGTTTCAAGGAGAAATAGATATAAAGTAGTTATTCAGAATGCGGATTAGTGTATGAATTAGGGAAATACAGTATTTTAGCTGTGCAGTATTGAAGACTCACTTGATGAAAGACACAATGAATTTAAGGTGATTGTGTTCTGCATAATCACTGTCATTGTCACATTCTATCACGTGAGTGCAGACTTAGAGTGGGCTGAGAGACAGTGTTTTCAGTTTTACTGAGTGAGGTATCACAAAGCAACAGAGTCGGGTTATCGTGATGTCTGGCCATAGAATCTAAGCTGCTGAATTGCATGAATAAAATGAAGTCCTAAGGAAAGCGAGGGACAGTAAAAATGTGGTAATATCAAAGTATTGTATTTCTGGGATTAAAGGAGTTTTGAGTTGGGATGTCTATTAGTTTCCTATTGCTTGTGTAGCAAGTTACCACAAATGTAATAGTTTATAAAAACACAAATTTATTATTTTACAATCCTGGATGTCAGAACTCCAAAATGTGTCCCACTGGGCTAAAATCAAGGTGATGATAAAGTTGAGTTTCTTTCTGAAAGCTCTAGGGAAAAAATATATTTTTGTACTTTTTCCAGTTTCTAGTGGTTTCCCCCATTCCCTGTTCATGGCCCCCTTTCATCTTCAAAGCCAGCAATGTCTGTTCACATCTTTCTCCGGTTCTTACTCTTCTGCCTTCCTCATTTAGGTATCTTGTGATTAAAATGAGCCCATCCGGATATTCCAGGGTAATCTTCATATTTTAAGATTTGCTAATTAGTAAACTTAATTCTGTCTAATATGTAAATTTCCCTTTGTCATGTAACATGGGAATTAGGTCATTGACATCTTTGGGGGTCATTATTCTGCCCAACACAAGATATTGAAAATAGTAAGCAGTAATTATGAGAGGAGATGAGAGAAAATATATACATGCATATATATATATATATACAGAGAAAATGTACATAGAAAGAAGTTGTTGAAGAATAGGAAGCTTGAAATTGAAATTGTTATTTTGTAGTGGGTCTAGAGATTGATTATGGGAATGAACCAACTCCAAAGGAAGAGAGTAGTCTAAAGAACTGACAGACCTCAGTTTTGAAATTATCATTTTGAAAGGATAATTATAAAGCCCATGCCATTACTTTAAAAATCAACATCAAGGATCTAGAACCAGAAATACCATTTGACCCAGCAATCGCATTACTGGGTATATACCCAAAGGATTACAAATCATACTACTATAAAGACACATGCACACATAGGTTTATTGCAGCACTGTTCATAATAGCAAAGACTTGGAATGAACCCAGATGCCCATCAATGATAGGCTGGATAAAGAAAATGTGGCACCTATACACCATGGAATACTATACAGCTATAAAAAATGATGAGTTCCTGTCCTTTGCAGGGGCATGGATGAAGCTGGAAACCATCATTCTCAGCAAACTAACACAGGAACAGAAAACCAAACACCACATGTTCTCACTCATAAGTGGGAGTTGAACAATGAGAACACATGGACACAGGGAGGGGAACATCACGCATTGGGGCCTGTTGGGGGATGGGAGTCAAGGAGAGGGATAGCATTAGGAGAAATACCTAATGTAGATGACGGGTTGATGGGTGCAGCAAACCACCATGGCACGTTTATACCTATGTAATAAACCTCCATATTCTACACATGTATCCCAGAACTTAATGCATAATAAAAGAAATCAACATAAGAGGGTTTTAGAGATCCAAGAGATAAAATATTTAATCAATGAAGAGTCATGACCCACTGTGGCAGATTTTATTATTGTTTAGTAAATATTAGGCTTTGCCATGTCACTTTCTTTGGCCAATGGAACATAGTGATCAGTGAAAATGTGCCAGTTCTGACCAGAGGCTTTAAAGGCTATTACAGGATTTAGCCAGTCTTCTTGAGCTCCTACTGACCTCTGTTGTTAGAACTGCATGCTGGGATGGTGACTGCTCATTCAGCCAGGGATTTGGAATGTGAAGACATGTGAAGCAGATCTGAAACTAATCTACAACCTGGTTCTAAGCCCACGTGAGCTTAGCTCATTTCAGTCCAGCTAAAAGCAATCCACAGACCAGTAGGTGGAACATAAATGATTGTTTTTGTAAACTGTTAAGTTTTGAGATTGTTTGTTATGCAGCATTATGCAGCAAAAGCTGCTTAATACATCAGGTAACAGTAGATGGCAGTGATAAGCAGGGCTAGTAGTGAACTACTTTGAAGATACGGAATTTAAAGCTTTTTGTTTTTTCTTTCAGGGAAGAGGGAGGGAAATGATCTGGAATCCACTGTGAGAAACAAGGACACTTACTTTATTTACTGGTCCAAGAACTGTGAGCAGCAAATCAGAATTTACTTTAGGGGTTTCAAGGAAAATGAGGTTCACAGAAGGCATCTGCATTTTTATTAAAGCAAGAAGGTGAAGGGACAATTTGGAGACATAGAGGATATGGGAGAATTTGCTAACAATCTTCCTTAAATTCCATAGTGTTGTAGAAAAATTTCCACTATGACTTCACTTATTTTAAGATCTTTTTCTTTTCAGCTCGATAAATAATGCTTCTGCTCCTCACTTTTCTTTTTCCTAAGCAAGAGACTAGAGACATTCTTAATTCTACCCTCCCCATTACCTCTCACATTCAATAGATGCCCAGGCTTTCTCTATTATGCTTTCAAGTTATGTTCCAAATGGGTTGCTGTTTTTTTCTATCCTCACACTGCTGGCCTAGTACATACTCTCTTCTTTACTTGCATGAGATGCTGAAACAATTTTAAAAGGCTTTTATGTTTCTAGTATCACCTCTAATTAATCTGCTTATCTATTGAAAAAAACATGGATTCTGGAGTCAGATATTTCTCAGTTGGCATATCAGCTTTGAAATTTATTGTGAAATAAAAGATAAAGCTTTATGAACTTTCCTCACTAGTCGAAATGGGACACAATAAAATTATCTAATTTATAACGTTGCTGCTGGAGTTAAATGAAATAAAACCTAGGTAATTTTTGGCACTACATAATGTCCAATTAATGTTAGTTTCCTTCTTTCTTTTACATTTCTAGAGCTGTAGTTTATTTTATTTTTTCATATATAACTGTTTTATTATTATTATTATTATTATGGTCTAAGTTCTAGGGTACATGTGCACAACGTGCAGGTTTGTGACATATGTATACATGTGCCATGTTGGTGTACTGCACCCATTAACTCGTCATTTACGTTAGGTATATCTCCTAATGCTAGCCCTCCCTGCTTCCCCCACCCCATGACAGGCCCCGGTGTGTGACGTTCTCTTTCCTGTGTCCAACTGTTCTCATTGTTCAATTCCCGCCTATAAGTGAGAACATGTGGTGTTTGGTTTTCTGTCCTTGTGACAGCTTGCTCAGAATGATGGTTTCCAGCTTCATCCATGTCCCTACAAAGGACATGAACTCATCATTTTTTATGGTTGCATAGTATTCTATGGTATATATGTGCCACATTTTCTTAATCCAGTCTATCACTGATGGACATTTGGGTTGGTTCCAAGTCTTTGCTATCGTGAATAGTGCCACAATAAACATACATGTGCATGTGTCTTTATAGCAGCATGATTTATAATCCTCTGGGTATATACCCAGTAATGGGATAGCTGGGTCAAATGGTATTTCTAGTTCCACATCCTTGAGGAATCGCCACACTGTCTTCCACAGTGGTTGAACTAATTTACACAGCCACCAACAGTGTAAAAGTGTTCCTCTTTCTCTACATCCTCTCCAGCACCTGTTGTTTCTTGACTTTTTAATGATCGCCATTCTAACTGGTGTGAGATGGTATCTCATTGTGGTTTTGATTTATAATTCTCTGATGGCCAGTGATGATGAGCATTTTTTCATGTGTTTGTTGGCTGCATAAATGTCTTCTTTTGAGAAGTGTCTGTTCATATCTTTCCCACTACCTGACTTCAAACTATGCTACAAGGCTACAGTATCCAAAACAGCATGGTACTGCTACCAAAACAGAGATACAGACCAATGGAACAGAACAACGCCCTCAGAAATAATACCACACATCTACAACCATCTGATCTTTGACAAACTTGACAAAAACAGGAAATGGGGAAAGGATTCCCTATTTAATAAATGGTACTGGGAAAACGGGCTAGCCGTGTGCAGAAAGCTGAAACTGGATCCCTTCCTTACACCTTATACAAAAATTAATTCAAGGTGGATTAAAGACTTAAATGTCAGACCTAAAACCATAAAACCCTAGAAGAAAACCTAGGCAATACCATTTAGGACATAGGCATGGGCAAGGACTTCATGTCTAAAATACCAAAAGTAATGGCAATAAAAGCCAAAATTGACAAATAGGATTTAAGTAAACTAAAGAGCTTCGGCACTGCAAAAGAAACTACCATCAGAGTGAACAGGCAACCTACAGAATGGGAGAAAATTTTTGCAATCTA
>NW_016804424.1:3214759-3231248 GCF_001698545.2 Rhinopithecus bieti | reverse complement strand
TTTTTTTTTTTTTTTAATCTCCTTCCACTCTTGGGCACAGCTGATGGGTCTGAATTATAATAGTAACTCCATTGGTGCAAAACCCACAAGGCTCAATTTCTAAGTAGTACAGCATTCTGGAAATGAGCTAATGCAGACACTGCCAGTTGCTCACCACAAATCCATTTTATTTTTTGTTGTGGCAGAAACTTGTCAACTGTAAACAATATCTGTGTAATCTTTCTCCATATACCCATTTACACTGTATGATCTAATCCTCTGTATTAAGTGGGGCTATGTTTCTGAGTGCTGGGTAGCAGAACATGCATAGATGTGATATGTGCCATTTCCATGCCTAGTCATTAAAGCTCGACTTACTTCTCCACACTCCTTTTCTTTCCTGGCAGCCAGATGTGAACAATACAATACCTACAGGCCAGATGTGAACAATACAAGGGAGGATTCTGAGCCTCTGAGAGATGATAGAGCCATGATATCACAGGCATTTGGATTCCTAAATGATTATTTGAAGCAGCTCCCCACCCTCAATTTCCCCTGTACTGTGATGTAAACAAGAATGATGTCTTGTATGTGTGTGATAATCCATTGAGATTTTATTGTTAATTCTAATAACTTTTAGCCTGCCAGATTAACAGAGATATCAAGAGGTGTTGCTGCTGCAATAAAACCTAAAGAATGTGTCATTGGCTGAGTGGTTGGGCAATGAGCTACAAAGAAGCAGATATAAAAGACTGAGAGTTGAGATCCATTCTTTACTATGGCAAAATATTTAGTAAAAATAAAATATGATAACTGGAAAGGCAGACCACAAGCATACAGAAATAACTATGAAGAGAGGTTGAAAAACAGGACATTATTCACGAATATAGGTTGCTATTGGATGAGTTTGGAAAGGCATTGCAAGAAAAAAATCTCAAGAAATAAGTGGTTTATTTGTAGCAAAAAAGGAACAGGAGGAATTTAGAGGCTTTTCTAAGGTGGGAAAGCCAATTGATTCTGAACTCCAAAATAAAAGACATAAAAGATGAGACTGAGAAAATGACTTTGAGCACTGAATACTCAGTGAGACTTTTCAGTTGAAGTGATTCACTCAGTCATATTTTTGAAAGTCAAATTAAAGGTACCTTTCCATTAAGGTCTATCAGGCTGTCATCATGATACCCTATCAAGTTGAGAGAAGAGGTTTGAGGATGAGCAAGCAGAGATTAAACTAGGTCTAGGAAAATACTTAAAGTGTGGTTACCGTCATATGAAAGTGACTTGAAGCAAGTAAATCAGAAACCCACTAAAATTTTGAGGGACTTCTGTTGCCAATGAGACAATGTCAAAGAAAAAAAAAAAAAACCTTTGAATGTTCAAGATATTAAACACATTTCAGTTCATCAAGCTTTCTCCAGAAGTAAATGAGCTGTAAAGGCTGAGCATTCCCAAAGGATGGCAACATCCCCAGTGGAGAATAATGGGAAATGAAGGGTTACTGCCAGAAAACAGAGTCAGGGTCTAATTTGGGAACTCTACCAAGTGTCAGGACAATAACTTTCATTCACCAAGCTGGCCCAACAGGATTTCATAGTCACTACAGCCAAATGACTACTTCCATTCTGCCATTCTTCAAATGGGCATGGTTATTGTTGTTATTCTGCTCTGATCTACTCTGTGTATATATATAACATACATATACTTTTTGGTGAAAAAGCGGATCAAATAAACACGACTTATAGTTCATGTAGCACTACCAGACATGGCATTTGTGCTTGAGGACTGCATATCTCCTAAAGGTTGTAGACGCTGAGTTAGAGGCAGAGACTGGATGAGACATTGGCTGTCTCTTTTATGGAAGTGGCAAGGGTGTCCCATGTGTGGAGAATAAAAGTCAAAGACTGGCTTGTACACAAATATCTATTTTAATTTGCAAACAACTAGACATTGCTTTCCAGCCTCTTTTCTTTTTTTTAAAAAAATAGAGCTTTATTAATTAGAAAGACAACAGTACATCATTTAGCCTATGATAAAGGTATTCATTAATAAGTGGAGATCTTTTATCCCCAGATAATCATCATGTAGAGTCTCTCTTTAGTCTCTCATTCTGCTTCATTCTCTTTGTGTAACTTTAGTATGCATATCTCCTGGGTACTCTGTATATTTTTTCTTCTCTGTATACACATGTGCCATGGCTTCTGGTGTCATTTCTTCTACTACACTCTTCACTGGGACTTGACTGTGGCTGTTTTCTTATCTCTCTTTGCTTATAGCTACAGAACTTCTGCCTTGGCTTCTCCCGCTCCTCTCTTCTCTGCCATGGTTTCTGCTGTTCCCTTCCTTTCTTTCAGAGCTTGTCTTCTCTGGGCTATGATTGTGGCTTCCGGACTTTCTGTCAGAATCAGAATGGCTTCGTTTGCTATTCTCCCTAGAACTCTCGTGTTTTAAGAACTCAGGCCTTTCCTTGGCTTTTTTCCTGGTTAGGGTAACTGCTAGAAAGTTCTTCATAAAGTTTTCTCTTTTCAGGCTTGTCCTTCTCTTCAGAATCACTGTTGTTATGCCCTGAGCTCTTGTTTTTCTTTCTTTTCTTCTTTTCAATGTATTTTCTTCTTTAATGTCACTCTCACTCTGCTGCTTTCTGAAGTTTCAGTAGGAGAAGAGGAGGAGGAAGAGGAGGATGAGGAAGAAGAGGACTTGTTTTTATGTTTTTTGTGTGTACTTCTGCTTTTCTGAAATTTTTTCTTTTTTCTATCTCTTTTCTTTCTCTTTGTTCTTCTCCAGTTTATCTCATTTCCTGAGAAGTTTCTGTTTCTGTTTTTGTTTGGTTGTTAATAACTTTAAAAATTCAACTCTGGATCTTCTTCAGCCCCACTTACAGCAAACTCCTGTGATGGATCATTTGTGATCAAGTTTCTCCACAGCACATTTCATTTCAGGGCAAATCCACTGTTTCTCATTTCCTCTATTGGTTCCGAGGTGTGCATTGATGACCTGAGCCATCACTGGGAACTGAACTTGCATTGATTCCAGAAAGACCCAACTAAGGATATTCTTGATCTGTGTTGACATGACCCATTTGTAACATTTAATGCCCCTCACATTTCGAAACTGAATACCAAAGGGTTGATCTCTGATGTTCATGTCATCTTCAGCATATTTTTCCTGTGGGGCTCCTTTCTGCCATTCAAATTTGTATTCAGTCTGTCCTCTGTTTCTTCTTTCTCTTTGTCTACTTTACTTTTTTAACTCCTGGTGGGGCTTCATACATGAAATTAAGGCCATTCTTTATACATTCATATCCCATAACCAAGCTATTATCATATGATTCTTGTTCTTAAGATATTGTTGCATTAATTCTTCTTGTTTCTTCTTACCATATGATATTTTCTGTTCTGTCATCCGTATTTTTTGATATTAGATTTGGAGGTGGGATGAAAGTCCTTCTTGCACATGAAGTTGGTGAAGGATTTCCCCATCTTGGAGCTGGAGCTGGGGAAAACAGAGGCTAATGGAGTCGTATGACTAAGTTCTGCTCACAGGATGTGATTGGAGGGGTTGTCTACAACTTTCAGGCCTGGTCCCTCAAATAGTTCTCTCTCTCTTTGTCTTCTGGCCACTGTAGAGGATCATGCAGAAGCTTTGAGGTCCTAGGATATTGTTAAAGCATCATATGGAAAAAAAGCTGATCCTTAAATGAGTGCAAGCAACAAAGCCTCTTTGACAACTTTCACTGCAGTGACATAAGCAAGAAGGAAAGATTACTGTGAAAAATCACCAAGAGGTTTTTTTTTTTTTCCCACAGTAGTTAAGCTACATTATAATTCCCAGTCTCCCCTAGAAGTTTACTTTTAGACTGTATTTTTTGTTTGACACTCAATATATATTTCATTCCTACAAAAACATTTCAGTAACTTGGGTCACAAGAGACTGTATCTCAGTACAACTTACTATGTTCATTTATAAACCATGTATTGTCTACTCTGTGTGAGTAATCGTGGCCATATGACTGAGTTCTGGCTGGTGGAATATAAATAGGTGTTTAGCGTGCCATTTCTGGGCTAGTAGATATGACCCTTTAACATATCTTGCCCCTTCTGTTGGGCTGATGTGGAAAGCAACCATACCATAAGACACAGAAAAACCCACGAAAAAAGGAGCCTAATTCCAAATCATTGAGTGGAAAAAAGCCACCATTTTATGTAAGTGAGAAGTGAATTTATGTTTTTACTTACATGCATATCTATTTTTTAAATTTTAAATTTTAATTTTAGATTTATTTTAATTGACTGATTTATTTATTTTCGGAGACAGGGTCTGGCTCTGCCACCCAGGCTGGAGTGAAGTGGCACGATCTTGGCTCACTGCAACCTCTGCCTTCCAGGCTCAAGCCATCCTTCCACCTCAGCCTCCCAAGTAGCTGAAACTACAGGCATGTACCACCGTGCTTGGCTAATTTTGTGGAGATGGGGTTTCCCTTTGTTGCCCAAGCTGGTCTTGAACTCCTGAGCTCTAGCAATTCTCCTGCCTCAGCCTCCCAAAGTGTTGGAATTACAGGCATGAGCCACTGTGTCTGGCCGCATTTCTAAACCTTCTTGTAACAGCACTCAGCATTTACCCTAAATAATAAATGGGCCGTATTCCTTTATATTTCTATTGCTTCCATATAGTCAGTTTGGAACACCCTTTCAGAAGACTTCTTCTGAAAACTCCTATTTAAACTTCAAAAACTCATCTCAAATGTCAACTACTCACTGAGCTTTTCTCTATTCCTAGGCAGTTATTTATTCCCTTTCCCAGAATGACTAAAAATTTCATGTATCCCTATTATTGTATTTCTATTATTCAATTATGATTGATTTGCACAATTGAGGATTTGCACAATTTTCCCTTCTTGACAGTTAAATCATAGAGAGCAGGAATTTACTTTGTATTTCCCTATATCTAACATGCCTCACACAGAATAGACAATACATGGTATCCAAATGAACAAAATAAATTGTATTGAGATAATACTCTCATGTGATCAAAGTTACTGAAATATTTCATAAGAAGTATATATATATTGAATAAGTGTCAAACAAAAATACAGTCTAAAAGTAAATCTTGTTAAAACAGATTCAGCTTTAGAACAGATAGAACTCATTATCTGTCTGTTTCAGTATATGGAAATTCTAATAATGTCATGACCCTGATAGAAGAAGATAGAAAATGCTATAATGGAGATTTTTCTTCCCACTCACCTCAGGTTAGGAAGAGACTTTAATTATTTCTACACCAATCCATCAATTATTCACAAACTCGATGATCTGAGTGCTATCTCCATTCCGTCAGAGTAGAGTTTCAGGCTTCCCTAGGCTTTTGCTGGGTGTAGGTTGTTAAAATGCAGTCAATTTAGTCTTTTGTAGTTTCTCTACATTTTTTTCAAGGTCTTCTATGGCTGCACAGAAATCTTTGTTTCCATAGATGAATTCCAAATGTGAGAGAAAATCATTTGGAAAAATGTAATTATGTTTTATTTCAGATCCGATATCAACAATGGAACACAACTTATACCAAAAGCTTCATTTCCACTGAGTTGGTTCATGTATGACTCACTTGTATGATTTTTAAGTATCTTCTATTTTAAAATCTATCATAATAGTTAACAAAACTGAAAATCAAGAATATGAATCAGATGTATTGCAGTAACTGAATTCTCAACAGGTTTTATTTTTATTATACCACACTGTGTAGATGCAGTGACAGAAACATAACTTTAAAGTAAATAACTCATTTTCTTTGTATTGAAAATGCCTTAAAGATAATATTGTTATCAGATCAATTCTGTCTACACATCTGAATCTATTTCTGGATAATATGATCAGAAATAATTACAGAAAGACAACCAGAGTGGACCAAAATGCTATGAGTTTATCACTTAAGGCCTCTATATGTTCCTATTTTCATTTTTTTTTTGTACATACTTTCTTAATATATGGAACAGAACTCTTACTAAGTGTTCTATTTTAGATTATCTTTAAATGACAGCTGTCATTTGTTTCTGTATTTGTGAAGATCCATAAACTAATAGATATCTGACAATAGACCTAGTTGTCTCTATCCTTTGCACCTACGATTAAATTCTTACAAGCAATAACTTCCAAATTTTACATGGTTATTTGAAATGTCAGCATTTTAAGCAAACATAAACATAAATCTGAACGATTAGCTCAGCTAAGCCATATACTTACAGCTAAGCCATATACTTACTACAATACAACCATAAAGCACACACCTGGAATTACAGTTTCCCAGCATCTACTATTGCCTATTACCAGTAATTGAATATGTAGAGAATATCAGCAGGACTGAGGTGAAAAAGAGTACAATGCTTGGTATCAAATCCATCTGATGCTAATACATGAGAAGTCTTTACTTTCCCGCCCAACCATACCTTTTTAAAAAGATAAAAAATGATTAGAAAAAACAAATCAGCCTTAGTTGCTTTATGTTTGTTCCTACTCTAAATATTGCTACTCTGGGGAAGCTATACCATAACACACAAATGTAAAAACATAAGGATAGCATGGAAGAGTCATAAGGTTATTATTATTGTTTGAAATGTTAAAACTTTAAAAGCTGATAAAACAGATATCACAGTAATACTCAGCAGTCAACATAAAGCATACTATTTCTGGCTCAAAAGGGTCAATGCACCAACGCTGCTGGATGTTGAGTAGCATCCTCTATATTTTACATCAGGTAAAATAGAAAAAAAGTTAGATCATTTTTCTACTTCTAAGTGGAACAGCAAAGAATCATTATAAAGTCTCTGACACAAAATAATAGTTCAGATAGGTGAAGGTTGGTATTAAATTTCACAGCCTAATTTTCACATTCTTGTTTAAGCCTTAGTTACTTGTTGTACTCAAGTTTTCAAACTATTTTAATTCATGATCTTTTCTATTACAGCATTTCCAGACTTCCCCTAAAATCTTGCCTTGTCAATCTGATATAGAAACTAAAAGTTACAAACTTAACAATTATTAAACTCAACTCTTTAAAACCATCTTTCCCCGAAAAGGATTTGACCTGCAACTGATCCACATTCTCTTGGTCAGTAATACCACCTTTTGCTCAGGAACCCAAGCCATACCTGAATCACCCTTCCTTTCTTATTCCTCTCCATTTACTTCAGCCAGTAAGTCCTAAAGCCTTGTCTGTCTCCTAAAAATCTCTTTTATAAGTTTCTTTCATCTTGTTCTATTAGTGATTTTATTCAGGATCTTGTTACATTTTTTCTAGAACTAGCCTCCTAACTAGGCTTACTATATTTAGTATCTCTCTAATTTTACCTCTTTTCTTCCCCCAAACTTGTGTTTCTGAAAATAATTTGACCTTTTCACTATTCTGTTTGAAAAACTCCATTAAATCCTTATTATATACAGGATAGTATAATAATTTCTGAACTTGACTCATGAGATCTTTCATAAGGAAGCTCCATGTTACTTTTCTTATATTTCCTTTTCTTAGTCTCTTAGGCTGCCGTAAAATTACCATAGACTAGCTAGTTTATACACAACAGAAAATTATTTCTCACAGTGCTAGACTGAGAAGTCCAAGATCAAGTCTCCAACATACTGAGTGTCTAGTGGGGGTTCACTTCCTTTTTCATAGAAGCCCATCTTCTCATTATAACTTCACTTGGAGGAAGGGGCAAAGGAGTTCTCTAGGGTCTCTTTTATAAGGTCCCAAATCTCATTTATGAGGTCTCCATCCTCATGACCAAATCACCTCCCAGAGTCCCATACGCAAATACCACTACACTGAGGACTATATTTCAACATACGAAATTTGGAGGGACACAAACAAACCTCTTTTCTATAGTACGCAGCCTTTCATTATCTTATATTCCAGCCATACTGTATCACCAGTATTCCCAGAAATTACCAAGTTTATCCATACATTTGATCATCTTCTTGGAATAAGAGACTAAAGAGGAAGTATAGCTCAGTGTTGAGGACCACGAGTTTTGGAATGAATTCAAATGGAGGCCTTGAATCTCTGCTTTGCAGTTTGCTAGTAGTGAGACCTGGTCAAGTTACCTAAAATAATGAAGCCCCAAGTTCCAGTTTCAATTATATCACTCTTTTCAGGATTGATATGAAGATTATCTACTATTTATCTATCTATCTATCTATCTATCTATCTATCTATCTATCTATCTATCTGATTATCTATATATAAATATGATATTCACATAATAACTGGAAAATACTAGATAGTATACGGTACTTACATAACTGTGGCTATGACTGTTACTACTATTACTATTTCGGCTACTGCCGTAGTTCCTTTTGTGTTTAGTTGCTACATGTTTTGAAATTCTCAGTAATAAATATTTGTTTTTCTGAAAGTGTACTTGTTTATTAGAAACAAATGAAAATGATTTAGGCTACTTATTTTTAAATGGGTGATAAAGTTTTATAATATTATTTTGATATAAAATGAGATTTAATTATGAAAAAATATCCTGATAAGCCAAGTTGGATGAGTAACTTTGAAAACAACTTCAGCAGATCATTTTAAAAGTATTTAGAGAAATGTCAACATTTTGATGCACTTGTATGGTTAGGATGAATATTAATTATCCAAACACTTTTCTGAATGAAAGAGGGATTAATAATTACTATGCAGAAACAATAGGAATAAATGAGAGTAGTTGCTGGAAAAGCTCCGTCTGCCCCCTAAGTTAGTTCAATTTATTTTTATCTTGAGTGAGATTGCAAAATGTTGAATGTAGAGAGATCTAACGTTAAAATAAACACTGAAGTCAGTTGCTGTCCTTTAGATAAAACTAAACTTACTTTTGCTAGACATTATGATATATGTGACAAATGTAACCAGAATATTAAAACCATAATTATCAATTGTTTATTCATATGGAATTTAATTTTAATGAGGTAGAGGAGTAGTTTGGATATTTTTTAAGTGTGGACAGGACAAAGCTGGTCATATGTAAGTTACAACACACCCAGCTGCCAAAAAGTCCTTTAGGCTTTTGAGATAATAAAGAACTTTCAGGATTACCTTTAATATTTGTGTGAAGATAAGAAGATGCATGTCAAGTTAGAGTTACTGAGTGTTCCTTGGAGGAAATGAGATGATGAGTATTAAAAAACTGAATAAGCATAGTGTTAAAAGGTTGTCATCACTGTTGGGGAGAATTCAAAACAGAATCCTCTTTTCTCTTTGACGTCTAGTTTCGTATGTATTTTACAACTTTTTACAAGAAAAGTGATGTAAAAATTTTTTTCTCTGTTTGCTTAGTTGGCATTCAGTAGTCTACACATCAACAGGAAAGAAAAAATGCAAGAAAAGTCGTTTATCTGCTAAAGAAACACATTCCTGATAGTATTCACCTGCTAAAAATCTCACGTGCATTTTAATAAGGTGGGGGTAGTAAATCTCCTATGTTTTTATCACCGACTTTATTGCATGCTCATTAGGTGTGCACTATGTGTAGAATACTCCACTAAGCACTGAGATTTCAAAAGTTTGCAGAGCTTCTTCACAGAAGATATTGGGCAGTAACTTTAGATGCTATGAAATATGACTATGCTTACCCAGCCATAGAGAACAATTTCATGAAAGAAAAACTCAATCTGTTTTGCCTGAGTTAATAGACTCTTCCAGTGTTTGTACATGGATTATTTTTCTTATAATTTTTTTCTGCATTTTTCGTGTTGTAATCCCTAAACCCTATGTCTAGACCACAATCCTGTACCTTCCGTTTATGTTACTTTGTCCTGACATTTTAAACTAGATTCTGACTTTGTGTTGCAGTTGACATACAAACTCAACACTGTTTGAAGAATATCCCATATGCCCTCTGGATTTCACTTATAATTCACTTGGAGAGGGGAACTGGCATTTCTAGAAACGCTACAACACAGAGACATAGAACTTCACAAAAACGAACTATAAGTTAGAAACCTAGGCATTCAGAGCACCAGCTCTCTTGGATCAGCAGCATGAACAGCCTTCCCCTCCTGTGTGGAGATCCTGTTGCAAGGGGTCACTATTTACTACATGTCCAGACATACCTCCAGGCATTCAGAGCACCTGCTTACCTGGTTTAGCAGCCTGGGTCACCTTACTCTTCCTGTGCAGAGATCTTGGTACAGCATTGCCTTCTCTGCTCCAGGTACAGGCAGATCTCCACGCATCCATAGGACCCATTCTCCTGGATTAGGAATTTAGGCCACTCCCCATCCCTACACAGAAAACTTGAGGCAGGAGGTTTCCCAGCTCTACACCTAGGCACACTTCTGGGTACTTGGTGGCCCTCTACTGGATTCTCCCTCAGCATTGGTGCCTGTGCCTGCCACTGGAGGACCTCTAGCTGGGCCTACCAGATCCAACCCTGTCCACTGTGACCCCAGTGCCCCTGGGACTGAGCAAGGAGCTCAGACCTGTGTGCATTCCACGAATCATTCTATTGCTTGAGGCAACAGAGCTTCTCCCAGTGAACAAGGATCAAGTATATACCTAGCCACACTGGCACCAGCCAGCTCCTACTTATAAGTTCTATTTAGTGGCTTGCAGGTCAGACTGCACAGCCCAATGTAAAAACCTGCCAAAAGACACACATACTTCTATAGAAAGAAGACCAGAAGACTTTACCCAACATTCTCTACAGTTGCACCACCGGTGTAGGGGAAAGGAGAGGGAAAAGGAAAAAAAAAAAAAAAAACATTATAAGAAAAGACAGAAAAAGAAATAATATTGCATGAAGATAATTGAAAAAATTACAAGTGCCAGTGTCACCAGATAAGAAAGCACCAGCACAAGAATGAAACATTAAATGTAGTGACAAAAAAAAATGCATTAGCTCTCCACCTTTGTTCCCTAACCAAAATGGAAACCCAGAAATAACAGAAATAGTTCAAGACATGGATTGCAAGGAAGCTCAATGAGATCTATGGCAAAGTTGAAAATAAACACAAAGAGACTTGCTTCTAAGGCAATGCAGGAAATGAAGGCAGAGATGAACATTGTAACAAAACAAAACAAAGCAATCATACTGTCTGAAATTGAAAGCCACTTAAGGATTTTCAAAAAACAATTGAAATCTTTATCGATAGACTGGACCAAGTAGAATAAAGAATTTCAAAGCATGAACTGGTTTTTCAAACTAACCCAATTAGACAAAAATCAGAATCAAGAAAAAAGATTTTTTAAAATGAACAAGTTCTTAGGGAAATATGGGATTATGTAAAGTGAACAAACCTATGATTTATGGGTATTTCTGAAAAGAAGGAGAAAAGAAAACAACCTGGAAACCATATTTGAGTGAATAATTCAAGAAGATGTCCCTAATCATGCTGGAGAGGTAGACATCTAGATATAAGAAATCCAGAGAACACCTGCAAGATACTATACAAAATAAACATCACCAAGGCATATAGTCACCAGAAAATGACTAGAAAAGAAAAAAGAAAGAAAATATTTCAAAGGCAGCTAGAGAAAAAAGTCAGATCATGTACAAAGGAAAACCCCATCAAGCTAACAATGGACTTCTTAACAGAAGCTTACAAGCCAAAAGAAACTGGGGGACTGTTTTAAGCATTCTTAAAGAGAAGAAATTTCACAAACTTTGTATCCTGCCAATCTAAGCTTCCTAAGCAAAGGAAAAAGAAAATCTTCCAGACAAGCAAGCTCTAACAGAATTGGTTACCACTAGACTAGCCATACAAGTGATGCTTAAGGGAGTTCTAACATGGAATTAAAAGAATAATATCTACTATCACAAAAACACACTTAAGTACATGGCCCAAAGACTGTATAAAGTAACCACACAATAGAAACTACAAAGCAACCAGCTAATAATTTCATAATAGAATCAAAACCTCATATATCAATATTAATATTGAATGCAAATTATCTAAACACCCCACTTAAATGGAACGAAGTGGTAAGGTGGATAAAAAGAACAAGATATATCTGTCTGCTATCTTCAAAAGACCCGTATCAAATGTAACAAAATCCACAGGCTCAAAGTAAGGAGATGGAGAAAGATCTGCTATGAAAATGGAAAACAAAAAGGGCAGAGGTCACTATTCTTACATTAGGTAACAAACAGACTGTATGCCAAGAATAGTAAAAAATGGCAAAGAAAGGCATTAAAAATGATACAGCATTCAATTAAAAAAAGACTTAGCTCTTCTAAAAATGTACTTACCCAATATCGGAGCATCCAGAATCATAAAACAAGTACTTACAGAACTACAAAAAGACTTAGACAGCTACACAATAATAGTGGTGGACTGCAATGCCCCGCTGACAGCATTGGATACATCATTAAGGCAGAAAACTGACAATGAAACTCTGAACTTAAATTTGACACTTGATCAACTGGAGCTAATAGACATCTGCAGAACACCCCAGCCATTAACTACAGAATATACATTCTTCTCATCTGCACACTAACATAATTCAAGATTAACCATGTGCGCAATCATAAGGAAAATCTCAATAAATTAAAAAAAATCAAAATTGTACTAACCATGCTGTTAGACCACAATGGATAGATCTCTCCAAACCATACAATTACATGGAATTTAAACAACTTGCTCCTGAATAACTTTTGGGTAAACAATAAAATTAAGGCAGAAATAAAAAAAAAACCAACTTTGAAATATACGAAAACAGAAACACAATATATCATAATCTCTATGATGCAGCAAAAGCAGTGTTAAGAGTAATGTTTATAGTGCTGGATACCTACCTCAAAAAGTTAGAAAGTTCTCAAAGTAATGATCTAACATCACACCTATAGGAGACAGAAAAAACAAAATAACAAACTAACCTCAAAACTAGCAGAAGAAAATAAATAAATAAAATCAGAGTGGAACTGAATGAAATTGAGACTCAAAAATCCATACAAAGAAACATGGAAACCAAAGATTGATTATTTGGAAGGATGAGCAAAATCAATAGAATGCTAGATTAGCAGCAAAAAAAAGAGATATTCAAATTTGCACAATCAGAAATGACAAAGATTACATTACAATGGAGCCCACAGAAATACAAATGATCCTCCAAGGGTATTATGAACACCTTTATGCACACAAACTAGAAAATCTAGAGGAAATTAATAATTCCTGGAAACATGATATCCCAATATTGTATTAGGAAGAAATTGAAACCCTGAACTCACCAATAATGACTTTCAAAATTGAATCAATAATATAAAATCTGCCAAAGACACGAATAAACAAAAAACCCTGGACCAGATAGATTCCTAGCTGAATTTAACCAGATATAGAAAGAAGAGCTTGGACCAATCCTACTGAAACTACTTTTAAAAATTGAGGAAAAGCAACCCCTTGCAAACTCATTCTACAAAGTCAGCATCATTCTACTATGAAAATCTGGCAAAGATACAACAAAAAAGAGAACTACAAGACAATATCTCTGATGAACATAATGCAAAAATCCTCAATAAAATACCAGCAAACTTAATCAAGCAACTCAGCAAAAAGTTAATTCACTAAAATCAAGTAGGCTTTATACCTGGATTGCAAGGCTGGTTTCAAATACACAAATGAATAAATGTTATTCACCACATGAAAAGGATTAAAACCAAAAACCACATCAGCCCCTCAACAGACATGCTTTCAGTAAAATTCAACACTCCTTCAAGAAAAAACTCAACAAATGAAACATCAAAGGAACATACCTCACAATAATAAGAGCCGTCTATGCCAAACCCACAGCCAACATCATACTGAACAGGCAAAAACTGGAAGCATTCTCCTTGAGAACTGGGACAAGACAAGTATACCCACTCTCACCCCTCCTATTCAACGTAGTATTCAAGGTGCTAGCTAGAGCCATCAGGTAAGAGAAAGAAATAAAAGCTATACTAATAGGAAAAGAAGTCAAACTATCTCTTTGTGGATGCTATCATTCTATACCTAGAAAATCCTAAAGACTCTGACAAAAGCCTTTGGAACTGATAAATGACTTCTGTGAAGTTTCAGGATACAAAATCAATGAACATTAATATCAATAGCATTTCTATACACCAATATCATTCAAGCTGAGATTCAAATAAAAAACCCAATTTAATTTGCAATAGCCACACAAAAAACAAAATATCTAGGAGTACATATAACTAAGAATGTGAAAGATGTCTACAAGGAGAACTACAAAACACTGCTGAAAGAAATCATAGATGACACAAACAAATGGAAAAATATCCCATGTTCATGGTTGGAAGAATCAATATTGTTAAAATGGCCATATGGCCAAGGGCAATCTACAGATTCAATGCTATTCCTATCAAACTACTGATGTCATTTTAAAACAAAACTAGAAATAACTATTTTAAAATTCAGGTGGAACAGAAAAAGAGTCCAAAATAGACAAAGCAATCCTAAGTAAAAAGAACAAAGCCAGGGGCATCTCATTATCCAACTTCAAACTGTACTAAAAAATGACAGTAACCAAAACAGGTTGGTACTGGTACCAAAACAGACACATAGATCAGTGGTACAGAATAGACAACCCAGAAAATCAAGCAGCATACCTACAGCCATCTGATCTTCGACAAGTTCAACAAAAATAAGTAATAGAGAAAAGACTACCTATTCAATAAATGCTACTGGGAACACTGGTTAGTCAATGCTGAAGAATGAAACTAGACCCCTACCATTCACCATACACAAAAATTAACTCAAGATGGATTACAGATTTAAATGTAAGACCTCAAACTATAAAAATCCTAGAGGAAAACGCAGGAAATGCCATTCTGGACATCTGCCTTGGGAAAAGAATTATGAGTAAGACTTTAAAAGCAATTGTAGCAAAAACACAAATTGACAAGTGAGACCTAATTAAACTAGAGAGCTTCTGCACAGCAAATGAAATTATTAACACATAACAGGCAACCTAGAGACTGACAATTTTTACAAACTGTGTATCTGACAGAGATCTAAAATGTACAATCTTTAAGGAATTTAAACAATTGAATAAGCAAAATATAAATAACTCCATTATAAGCTAGGTAAAAGACATGAACAGATACTTCTCAAAAGAAGACATATAAGTGGCCTGCAAATAATGAAAAATGTTCCACATCACTATTCATCTGAGAAATGCAAATCAAAACCATGGTGAGATACCATTTTATACCAGTCAGAATGGTCCTTATTAAAATGTCAAAAAACAACAGACATTGGCAAGGCTGCAAGGCTGCAGAGAAAAGGGAACACTTAACCACTGTTGGTGAGAATGAAAATTAGTCCAACCACTGTAGAGAGCAGTTTGGAGATTTCTCAAATAACTAAGTGTTGAACTACCATTTGATCGATCAATCTCATTACTGGATATAAATCCAAAAGAAAGCAAATTGTTCTATCAAAAAGACACATACACTTGCATGTTCATCAGAGCACTAGTCACAATAGCAAAGACATGGAATCAACGTAGGCGCCCATCAACAGTGGATTGTATAAAGATAATATGGTACATAGATACAATGGAATACTATGCAACTATAAAAAAGAATGAAACCATGTCCTCTGCAGCAACATGAGTGTAGCTAGAGGCCATTATACTAAGTTAATTAACACAGGAACAGAAAACCAAATACTGTGTTCTCACTTTATCAGTGGGAGGTAAATATTGTGTTTATGGACGTAAAGATGGTAACAATAGAAACTGGGGACTACTAGAGGTGGTGCCGTGGGAGGGGACAAGTTTAAAAAAACTATTAGGTACTTTGCTCACCCTAAACCTCAGCATCATACGGTATTTCCCAGTTAAGAAATATTTATATGTACCCCTTGAGTCTAAAATAAATGTAAGATAAAATAATCGTAGAAAATATTTGCAAATATACATGAAATCTGGATTAGTATTACAAATTCATCCAAAAATATTTATTGACCACCTACAATGTGCCAGACATCATTGAACATGATAGAAATAGAGTAATCAAAAGAGAAATGAAGTTTTTCCTCATAAACTGCTTACATTTTAGTATATGCTGAAAGACAGAAAATGCACTGGATATATAATGTACTATATCAAATAGTGGTGTGTTCTGTAGAAAAATAAGCAGAACAATGAGGCTGGGGTATATGGGCATGATTTGAGGTACTATGTCTTGCAGGGAGACACAAATGCCACTCAGATAAGGTGTTGCTCGTTCAGAGACATGAAGAAAATGAAGGGCCAGAGGATCGGTTGGGGAAGAACATTCTAGATAAAGAAAACATCACTGCAAAGGCTCCAGTGCAGAAGTGTACTTGCTGTTTTCTTTCTTTCTCTCTGTTTCTTCTCTTCTCTTCTCCCTTCTTTTCTTTCTTTCTTTCTTTCTTTCTTTCTTTCTTTCTTTCTTTCTTTCTTTCTTTCTTTGTCTCTCTCTCTTTCTTTCTTTCTTTTTTTTCTTTCTTTTCTTTCTTTCCCTTCCTTCCTTCTTTTCTTTCTTTCTTTCTTTCTTTCTTTCTTTCTTTCTTTC
>NW_016804424.1:3205333-3214491 GCF_001698545.2 Rhinopithecus bieti | reverse complement strand
CTTTCTTTCTTTCTTTCTTTCTTTTTTTTTTTTTTCTTTCTTTTTTGAGACAGAGTCTCGCTCTGCCACCCAGGCTGGAGTGCAGTGGCGCCATCTCAGTTCACTGGGAGGCTCACCTCCGCCTCCCAGGTTCAAGTGATTCTCCTGCCTCAGCCTCTTGAGTAGCTGGGACTACAGGTGCCTGCCACCACACCCAGCTAATTTTTGTATTTTTAGTAGAAACGGGGTTTCGTGGTGTTAGCCAGGATGGTCTCGAACTCCCGACCCTGTGATCCACCCGCCTCAGCCTCCCAAAGTACTGGCATTATAGGCATGAACCACCATGCCCAGCAGTTTCTATTTTCAAAGAATAATAAGAGCAGTTAGAGTTCAACAAACAATACAGAAAATATGAAGAAATAAGGTTAGAGGTTGGCAAAGGAAGATTGGGGACAGTCTTCAGTCCATATTAGGAATTGTAGCCTTTATTGTCTGAGATACAAAGCCATTACACATTTACAGCAGAAAGGGGATATGGCCTGATTTCCTTCTTCAAGGATTACTCTGGCTGTGTGTGGAGGATAAGCCATAGAAATGACAAAATTGAAAACCAGGACACTAGTCCTGAAGCTACCTGAATACATCATATGAGAGATGATAGGATTTAGACTGGGTAGGAATGATAAATATGGTGAGAAGTATTGAAATTCTGATTATCTCTTAAAGGTAGAGTTGATAGGATTTGTAGATAGATGAGCTGTGGGCAATAAGATTGAGGGGTTCAGTTCGATTCTAAGTAACTGGAAACATAAGGTTGTCATTTATTTGATAAGATAAAAAAGCATATGTTTGTGTGAGTGAGGGGTGTGTGTGTGTGCACTGTGTAAAATGTCAAGTTCAGTTTTCGATATAATATGTTTAGACTTGCAATTAGATGGCGAAGTCAAGAGGTGAGTAGGAGCTGGACACATTTGTTTGGAGTTCACCTGAGTTTAGTGCTAGAGGGTAAATTTGGGAATCCTCAGCATCTAGATGGTATTTAAAGCCCTGGATGTGGATGAGATCACTTTGTAGTGAGTAAATGGGGAGAAGTTCAAGACCTGAGCATAGGAGCATTCTGAGATCTAGAGGTTAAGAGGATAGATGCAGCAAGAAAGAGACTTTGAAGAAAGGGCTAATGATGTAGACAAAAGATATAAAGTACTAACCATGTCACATGGTTTATCTGCTAGAGATCTAGTAAGATGTGAGATAAGAAAATATCAGCTGGGCATGGTGGCTCATGCATGTAATCCCAGCACTTTGAGAGGCTGAGGTGGGAGGATCCCTTGAGCCCAGGAGTTTGAGACCAACCTGGGCAATGTGGCAAAACCCCATCTCTACCAAAAACCCCACAAAAATTAGCCTGGCATGGTAATGAGTGCCTGTGGTCCCAGCTACTTGGGAGGCTGAGGTGGAAGGATCACTTTAGCCCTGGAATCAGAGATTGCAGTGAGCCAAGACCATGTCACTGCACTCCAGACTGAGTAAGAGAGTATGACCCTGTCTCAAAGAGAAAAGAAAGAAAGAAAACAAAGAAAAGAAATTATCATTAGCTCATTAGTTGTGTCAACAAGGAGTTCACTGGTGAGAGTGGCAAGGGCTGTTCCAGTGAGAGACCTGGCCAAAGGCTTACTTGAGTGAACTGAGTAAGGTGGAGAAGATGAAGGAACGATTTCAAACATGTAAACTGAAAAGATAGGTTATTACTTATTGAGTGCTTAGGATACCTAAGCATCTCTCGAAGGACTTTATGTGAATTTACTTTCTATGAGGAAGTTATGTGTATTAGCTACAATTTTTAGACAAGGAAACCAAGTTAACAGAAAGCCTATATTACTTGTATAATAACATATAGTAAGTGATGGAGCAGGGATTTTTTTTCTGAGTCTTGCGCTCTGTTGCCCAGGCTGGAGTGTAGTGGTGCGATCTTGGCTCACTGCAACCTTCATCTTCCGGGCTCAAGCAATTTTCCTGTCTCAGCCTCCCGAGTAGCTGAGACTACAGGCACTTGCCACCACGCCTGGCTAATTTTGTATTTTATTTTAGTAGAGATGGAGTTTCAACTTGTTGGTCAGGCTGGTCTCAAACTCCCAGCCTCAGGTGATCCACCTGCCTAGGCCTCCCAAAATGCCGATATTACAGGCGTGAGCCACTGCGCCTGGCCAGAGCATGGATTTTTAGCCCAAGGAGTATAACTTTAGGAATCTGGCTCTTTATTATAGCAGAAGAATCTCTACAATTAGTTCCATAACTTCCTGATACTAAGACTACAAAAATGAAGTGTTCCTTTTCATATCATCAATGATGATACTTCCATCAAAATTTTCTGCAACCATTTTTCTTGCAGTTGACACTTATCTTCACCTTTCTTTTTCTGCTGGAGGGAAAGTGGAGTGTTATGGCTTGAATGTGTCTCCTCCAAAATTCAGGTGTTCTCAATGTGATAGTATTAAGAGGTGGGACTTTTAGGAAGTGATTAGGTTATCTACGTTCCCCTGTCATGAATGGAATTAAGACTCTCATAAAAAAGACTTCACATAACATTTGGCCCTTTTGCCCTCCTTGCTTCTGCCATGTGAGGACACAGCGTTATCCACTCTGGAGGACACAGCAACAAGGCACCACCATGGGAGCAGAGAGCAGCTCTCATCGGACACCAAATTCCAGCACCTTGATCTTGGACTTTTCAGCCCCCCAGAACTGTGAGAATATATTACCAATTACAGGTATTTTCTTATAGTGGCACAAACTAAGGCAGGAAGTAATATAACAGAAAATGGTAAAACAATACAGCCATGAATGATGAAGTTTAGATGAAGATACAAACATTTAATAATCTTAGGGCTTTCTTCTCCTACTAAAAACAAAACACCACAAGAAAATTTCCAGTTTAGATTAATTATGGAAGGAAATAAAAAATGCACTGAAAATATTCATGATTACTACTGTTACAGGATGTCTTTGGGGTGTGGATTTTCTGGCCAGAAACCTCTGTGTCTGTGGCGCCTTTGCCTGCATCCAGGAAAAATGAGGTACAAAGACAAGCGAAGAATGAACAAGGGGAAGATGAGCTTTATTGAGTGTTCAAACAGCTAAGAGGAGACGCGCAGTGGCAGTGGGTAGCTCCCTTCTGTAGGCAGGTCATTCACCCCGTGTTCGGTTCTCAGCAAAGAGAAGATCCTGGAGAGGGTGGCTTCTCTCTGCCCACTGGTCATCCCGATGTCTGCAGCTCTCAGTAGAGAGGAGGCCCGGGAGAGGGTGAGGCCCTGGAGAGGGTGGTTCCTCTTTGCCCGCAGGTCATCTCTGCAGCTCTCAGCAGAGAGGGTAGCTCCTCTTTGTAACTGGTTGTTCCATCCTCTCACTGCCCTTTCTTCTCTGCCCTTTTCTTCTCTGCTCTCTCCTGTGCTCTAGCTTAGTCCAGAGCTTTTATGGACCTCAGAGGGGAGGAAGTGCGTGCGGATTCATCCATGGATGGCCACGGGCTAGTGGGAAGAGGCACCACGAGTCCCCATTCCAGTCCATGGGACTGGCAGACTGCCCCCACCCTTCAGGCCCTCCCGGGCCTGAATGTGGGGCCTTACTGGGGACCCACCCTTTTCCACCCAGGAATCAGTCTGCCTCCCGATACCATTCATGGCCCCTAGGACTAGGCCTCAAACCCTGCTCTGAGATCGGAGCACACTCCAGGAGTGGAGAGAGGCCAGGCAGCGGGAGCAGATACCCACGAGCCTGCTCGGGGCATTAGGGGTGTCCTTCTTGGGTCCCCTAAGGGTGCAGGCTGCAGAGATGCCTGGGTCTTGCCCCTGGGGGTTGGCTTCAGCTGTACCCAGGAGGGCAGATCCTGCCTGCTCCTGGCCCCCTCCAAGAGCAGAGGGAGGCTCAGACCCATGGCTGCAGTTTGGGTGGGGCTCCTGCCTGTTCCCTAGAGCAGGAGGCCTGGGTCTGCAGCCACAGCTTGGGTGGCTGCAGCGGCACCGGGGGAGCTCCCGCCCCAACTCAGAAGGGCCAGGGCTCCCACCAGCTCCATGGACTGTGCAGCCTCAGCACACCTCCCAGCTGCAGCTGGCATGATGGCAGCAGCCACTGCCATCACTATGTCCCAGGCACCATGGATACAAAGTACCAGGACAGACAAAGTCATCATTCCTTTAAAGCTTATAATCTAGTGAAAGCAGACAAAATTAAAATATTATATCACAGTGTGACATTTTGTTGAATATTACATTAGTGCAGGTGCAGGTACAATGGACCACCAAACTGAAGGCCTCAGCTGATCCAGACCTAGGAAGATTTCCCTCAGCAAACATTGTGTAAGTTGAGATAAGAGGAACATATGGACTACTAGGTATATACTCTGTAAAACTCTCAATGTGTAGCCTTTAGATAGATATATGTATAGATAAGGGTGAGAAAACCCATGGGCCAAATCTGGTCTTCCAGTTTTTTGTAATCAAAGTTTTACTGAACACAGCTTTGGACCTGCAATTACACGTGACTGCTTTGTCAACACAGAGGCTGAGCTCAGTGTCCATAAGACACACAAAACAGAAAATATTTATTATCTGGCCCTTTATAGAAAAAAATGCCAACTCCTGATATAAATAATTTACTCGTAGCATGTATAAAGTTAATTATTATAATTAATTAATTAATGTTTTCAAGGAATATTTGTAAATATTTGTGATTAAGTTATTATATTTAAAATATTTTAGTTTCTCAAATGAATTTTTTTTTAATTTAAAAAATATGGAAGCACTGAGTGAGCTTTTATAAGGCAATTATCAACTAGTGCTTATTAGCTGTGGCCCCCTTAAGATGGGATGAGCTCTCCAGGTCATCACTGCCCCTGCCACTCCTTGTTTTTCCTATATGTGACTCCTTGTCACTAATTTATATTATTTTTCTGGACCCTCTAGGAATTTGGGTTTTGACCCAATGAAAGTGAATCCAAGATGAAGTATGTCTTTCTAAGCAAATGCCAGGAAAGATAATCAATGGAAGTTCAAAGATTAAAATACAGTCTGTTGTCAGAGGATCTGGTACATGCAAATGATTCTTTTTGTATATTCTAACAAAGTTAAATCCTCATCATTTTTATTATTTGTTTCAGAGAATTACAGGGGCTGTGATGGGAGGTTCTTATCTAAGAACAAAAGAAACTCAAAAGTTTCCCAGGAAGGATAGAGAGATAGATATTGTATTGGTTCTCCAACTTCCACAGAAGCAGAAAAATATTGCCTCAGTGAAAGAATAATGTAGGAAGTTAGCAAGAACACATCTAAATTAAGTTTCATTCTAATAAAGATGATAGCTCTTATGACCAATACTGTCTTTGTAATTTTACCATTATCTGTTACATTGTCTCCTCTGTTTCCTTCTACTTGTTTCAGAGAATAAAGAGTTAAGGGAGGGACAAAAAAAAATCACATTCCATTTTGTAGTGGAATAGAGGAAAAGTGTGCAGCTGGAGAAGAATGGCTGCAGAGAAGGAAGCAGAAAGACGAGCTGAGAGAGTAAGGCGGGTGTTAGAAGTCAACATGGAATAACAAAGCCATCTGGGGTTTGGATCACTGCAGGAGGCTCTGCATTGCATTGTACATGAACAACAAGAGTAATATTTTGCTGACTCTGGGCCTGAGGTAGGCTCCTTAAAGTCTCTGTGGAGAAAGAGAGGCCCCAGTGTGTGGGCTGGAAATTAATTGATCCCAGGTGCAAAGAAAATTACAAAAGTGTAGGACATTGTGCTTTTCTTTGAAAAGCCCAATGTTTGGCATTTAAATTGTGTCATCTGAGGTGTTGCAGAAGATATGATTCCTTTATCAAATCAAATACAAGTAAATGGATATCCCTAAAATTGTAACTTAAAGTAATGCGCTAAGACACAAGTATCCAGAGTTCACTTGAGCCTAGAAACCTAAAATAATTTTCTTTTGGAAAATGTAAATAACAGCCATAAGGAAATGAATTGTAAGAGTCAAGTCACATGTTTTAATCTGTGAATAAGCTAATGTGTAATTTTTTTAGAACTGCTTTATTCCCTGTGTCGTGATAAGAGTGGTAATGCAGATTCATGTGAGAGCTTTCCAAGATTTAGTTACTTTTACTTTGTTAAGAAGTTTTAAGATGTTCCACGATTCTTGCTGACTTTGTGCCTTGTTTCCTTCTCCTTTTATTTCGTCTTCTCATCTTTTACTTTTTTGTGTTTTTTTCACCTCTTAGTGTAAGAAAGTAGACAGGATATGGAATAAATTGGCAAATTAGTTAACAGAGCAGGAGGTGCATGGGAAAACCAAACCAAACTTAGTCTGGTTATTTTCTCTTCACTTTGTCTTTTATATTAAGTTGAACTTTATGAAACTACTGATGTTTTAATGGTTTTGACCTATTAAAAAAAATATATTCATATGGTTCAACCTACTCAAAAATGCACCATGTCATTCCTCTTCCCAAGATAATTTAAATTGCTTCCTGTGGCTACCAATGTAAAAATCCACACCCCTTAGCCTGGCTGTTCAAGAGGACTCATCAACAGGCCACAGCAATTTTCTACCACAATTCTCTAATCCAGTTAAGTTGGCTGCACTCAAAATCCACTTCCTTTACAAGGCTTCATAGCTCAATGTAGTAACTGATTCTTTCCTTCCCCAAGCACCTAGCATTGTGTATACACGTATGCTGTAGCATACAATGCACAATTAATCATGCGCTTATCTTTTGGTTTTGCAGTACTCTGGAACGTGCTGTCTCAAATGTTTCTACTTTAATCACAAATTAAAATGCAAACTGCTTATGGGCAGAGCCATGTCTTAAGCATTTTTTAAAAAATCTATCTCCATCTATTCTAATATCTTACAGCACAATTGGAATTTAATTAAATATTTTGGCTTTTTTGTCAATTTATTTTTGTTGTGGTTGATTAATCAAGATTTAGAGAACCCTGCCCAAACTGATACATTCTGGGGAATTTGAAAAATGTAAAGGTATTATGTGGGCAGTTTCTTTTGCTAATTTATGCTTTTTCTGTATACTTTAAGAAAAGATTATTTAAAGTCCCTATACTTTGTTAGAATCTGGATTCCAAACTTCAAATGTAGTTGTTTTTGCTCAATGATCTTAAGCTCAAGGGAATTGTGGTCAAGGTGTGAGAAGTGCATTTGTACTTGTGAGAGCATCTCAGCCTACCATGGAAAGAATTCCTTCACATAAATTATGCAAACTGTCTAAAAGAAGAAAAATAAACCACACCTCTTACAAACACTGAGCTCAAAGAAAAGAGGCTCTGTGGGGGAAAATTAATTTTAGGCAACCCACTGAATAACTTTTCTTTGTGTGACAGTGGGACGGATGCACAGGGTACAGGGGCTGCCATGTGGTAGGTAGGGACTGCTGCAGAGCTGGCAGCAGCCCCAGGGTGTGACTGGCATGGGCTGTCTTGAAGCAGCTGGGAGCAACAGGAGGTGGCCGTGGTGAGCGTATGGCTGGCAGGAAGATGGCCATACAGCTGGCAGGAGAAACTGTGAAGCAGTAACCTGGCTGAGGCTGCTGTCAGAAATCCCAACCAGGTACCGACCCTGCTTAGAGCTCTGTGAGAAATCAAGGGTTGATATCAACTGATGCTAAAAATAGCCAGGCCACATGAACTGGAAAACAGAATATTTCATGCATGTGTCAAATGACCTTCTTTGCCATGAATACCCATTACTGGTTATTTTCATGGCATCTTGATTTTTTCCTTTGAAAAAAATACCAGGAAACTACAACCATTCGCAGCCTGAGGACAGTTTTCACAGATAGAGACCCTTGAATCTATCCCTGTAAATGCCTAATTAAATGTTACGTCTCAACCAATAATAAGCCAGGGAAGCATCTGGCTCTTTTAACAAAGGTTTAGGATGGCAATGCTCAAAGGTAACTTTCATTTTTATAGAAACAAGGTTGTAATCTAATATTAAAGAAAGGTCACCTTTGCTGGAAATTCACATCTGTGCTTTGCAATTGTTTTAATCCAAAGTACATCCAAATGAAAGAACTTTAGGGCAGCCAAGGTTAGCGTTGGGCTGCTCTGGTACACACAAACACACACACATCCCCTCTGAATGTATCCAGTGGATTTGCAAAATGTTACGTGAAGAACAGTACAATCTAATAACTGAACAAAGAGCTGAGCAAAAAGCACAGTTAGAGAGTGCTTTGCCTTTATTGTGCTTGATACTGTTCGCAAAAGTTTCATTTAAAACATTCATTTTTAGCAATAGGGTGTGGATTAGGAATTCTTATGTTGGCGGTGAAGGGAACCATAGAACAATCCAGAGTTTAAGAAGATGAAACTATTACTCTGAAGAATAACAGCAGCACTATTTTAAAAGAATTATTTCTCTCTTTATGTCTTCATTTTCACCATTTTCTCTGTTTTTTTTTTTTTATGTATTTGATGTCACCTTAACCCTATCACTAAAATTTTAAGCCATCTCTTCTTGATAATATCACTTAGCTCCGTTTCAAACAGCAAGTAACTCCTAAAATAGTTTTTTTGAGAAGCAAAGTTTCGGATGTATGAATATGATGAGCAGGGATTTGGGTACATTTTGCAAAAGAGAGCATCTTTCTCATTTCTGGCTCTGCTGGCAATTGAAGTCATTTTGGATATTACCTGCTTTGTGTTTTGATTTATTCTGCAAGAGAATGATGGATATTCTAATATAATATTCCTCTACTATATTCTTAGGACTGATAATACAAAAAACTAGAACTTTCAAATTATCGTGGGCTCCTTTAAACTGGAGTTTATAAAATTAAATAGCCCATTTTCTAATACTTTTATACCACTCAGTAAATAATATATAGCTGTAAGATTTTCCTTCTTTAAACTTAATCTACCATTTTTATTAGTATGTCAGTTATAGACCTGAATATATACATTTGCTTATTTTAGTTTAAAAATAACAATTATTTGGTTGCATGCATGCTAGAAGAATATTGAAAAAATATGGAGACGATTGCCAGATGTTTACCGCTAATTGCAATTTTTGTTAAAGCCATGTTATTTGATTTAATGTCTTAGGAAGTCCTAAGCAATGCTCACGGCTGAATGAGGCATTGCAATATCTACAAGTTTTCCACCTCCCTCCCCCACCGCC
>NW_016804424.1:3194591-3202844 GCF_001698545.2 Rhinopithecus bieti | reverse complement strand
AAAAAAAAAAAAAAAAAAAAAAAAAGAAATTATGTAAAGCCTTGATAAAAGATTTTGATTTATCACTCTCCCGCTAACAAATAATGGGAAGAAAAAAAATTGCTTGATATGTAATGGGATAGGTTTATTTTTTAAGTGAAAATATGAAGATGGAGTGGAAAGTTGTGTCTATGTGGAAAAAATGACAATAATTTTAGGGATCAAGAGATAGTTTTATGGGAATGCCTCTTCACACTGAAATATTTATATATTTTTAATATCTCTTTCCTGCATGAAAAATTTGAGGACCTGGGGAAGTTCCAGGAGTAATGAAGCACTCAGAACAATATGCTTTCATGGAAAACTAATTAGAAACATAAAAATAGTCCTGCTAACGTGAAACATTACCATATATATTAGATAAACATGCCATATATATTATATATACCATATAATACCATGTCACACAGGTAGAAAGTGGTGGTAATATTATATAATTTATTTTACATATACTATATAGTTTGAGACAGAGTCTGACTCTGTCACTCAGGGTGGAGTGCAGTGGCATGGCCTCGACTCACTGCAACTGCTACTTCTCAGGCCCAAGCAATTCTCAGACCTCAGCCTCCTGAGTAGCTGGGATTACACGCATGTGCCACCTCGCCTAGCTAATTTTTGTATTTTTAGTAGAGACAGGATTTTGTCATGTCGGCCAGGCTGGTCTCCAACTCCTGGCCTCAAGTGATTCACACACCTTGACCTCCCAAAGTGCTAGGAATATTACCATATTTTAAAGGAAATTATTAATTGCCAATAGAAAGCATGGTACCAGATATTGCACTTGTATTTATTTCATCACCGATTCATTCAATAAATTGTTATTTGTGACACCTAACATTTGCCAAACACTGATTCAGTCCCTTGAAATAGATCACTGAACATAATGTACAAAGGTTCCTGATCTTATGAAACTTATATTCTTAAAGGGGGAAACAATATACAATTAAAAAATAAGAAAATTATATAGAATTTAAAATATGTGTCGTAGAGAAAAGAAAAAGGAGAGTGGGATAAAGCGTATTGGGAGAGATGGTGGGCGGGCAGTTACAATTTAAGTAAATTGGTCAGGGTAGACCTTACTGAGAAGATGATATTTAAGAAGAGGAAGGAGAACAACAACAAACACAGTGAGGAAGTCAGCCATGCAAATATCTGGGAAGAGCATTCCAGACAGTGGGAACAGACAGTGGAAGGTTCTTAATGCAGGAGCACACCTAAAATGTTTGAGATAGAGCAAGAGGCTGCAAGAGCAAGAGAGAGAGAACAGGGGGAGGTAAGGTTTGAGAGGAAGGACAGCCAGGTCGTGACCGTGGCGTTGTAAGGCCTCAGGCATTTATTGGGTGCAACCTAGGGAGACATCTGAAAGTCTTGTGGAGTGATGGCATGAGCTGACCTACATTTTTAAAGGATGATTTTGTAGGGGTTCAATAGTGGAAAAGGGAGAACTAGTGAGGAGACTCAGAGTTTTAAGACAAGAGAGGATGGTGGACAAGGATGGTTGTGGTAGACATGGTGAGAAGTGATCAGGGTATGGGCATATTTTAATTTATTGATAAATTGGTTGTGAGAATTAATAGAAAGAAAAATTACTTTCGAAGAACTGATTTGAAGCTTTTGATATTGAATTAAATTTTGGTAAGCATGAAATGTAAAACCAGCATGAACTCTGCTGTGGTTTGAATGTGTCCCCCCAAAAGCATGTATTGGAAACTTAATCTGCAACGCACAGTGTTGAGAGGTGGGGCCTTTGGGAGGTGTTTAGATCAGGAGGGGTCCACTCTCATGAATAGATTAATGCTGATTCTAAAAGGGCTCAAGGCTGGGAGTTTAATATCTTTGTCTCTCTTACCCTGTTTTTGCTCTTCTACCATGGCCTTTGCCAAATGCCGGCCCCTCAATCTGGAGGTTTGACTTCCCAACCTCCAGATCCATTAAGCCAATAAATTTATGTTCATTGTAAATTACCCAGTCTCAAGTATTCTGTTATAGTGGAACAAAATGTATTAGGATGCCACCTCAATTTGTTAAGGAACTTTAATTTTAATGGAAATATTTTAAATAGTTTAATCATCTCAGATCATTGATTTCACCAGTGCTTTTTAAAACATATTTTAATTGTATAAGGATAAATAGAGTACGCCTAGGATTTAAATCCTGGAGGTAGATTAGTATCAACTTTGGAATACATTTTAAAAAGTATTAGATGTCAGATATTCATCCAGAACAACTGGCTGAGACACTCTGAAGGTGGTGCCTGGATGCTAATATGTTTTAGTTGAAAAGTTCCCCGGGTGATTCTAATATGTAGCAGATTAGAAAGCTTGAAATATTGCTCATTTGTACTCAGTCAGGAGAAGTACTGCCCCCTGAAGAGGAAGAAGTCCATAACTTGATCTTGGTATTCCGTAACATAAGTTTAATTTTTTCTGAATAATTTAAAGGCAAAGATTCAAGCACCCAAAATATTTTCTTTTCCACTTAGCTCTCATGCCCAGTAACGGTAGCCATTTATAATAGCATTTTAGCTAGAACTCCTAGAAATTAATGCTTGCTCTCAGGAGATACACATATTAATTCTGAAAGTGATATTGATGCCAAGCCTAGCGTGAGGAAGGAAGCCATGTTAATCACATGGGTTTCAGGTCCATTAGAAACACCAGAGAGGGAGAGAAATTCCTTTTTGCCAAATGGAAAATGTCAAAAAATCAGCAGGGTAAAAAAGAATTGGATTTTCATGCTTCTAAGAATGAGGAAAATATAAACAAAATAGAGACTTAAAAAAGTACAAGTTAATTCTCCTAAATAAGTTAATTTAGTACATGTCCATCATTAATTCAAGGATATTACCCTTTTAAAATTACCATTTATTTAAAATAAAAATGTCCTCTTCTGCTTCAAGCTTCTTCTGAATCATGTCATCTCTCTACCTGCTGTTCCAATATACTGGTCTAGGCTTGGTAAACCATGAATCTGTCCATACCTGCTGGTTTAAGTCTTTGAATTCAGAGTCCTTCTGTTCTTTTCTGCTGTTAATTCTTTCTACATCCGTCTGCTCACTGGCAATGTTAAAAGATGCTGTTAAAGGATAAATACAGACAGTGAGATCATTTTGAAATATTTTCAGAGCAGAATGCGTTTTCCCCACTAAATTATATAAGATATAGTCATTGAAACCATACCTATTACATAAACAAGTTAAATCTTCTGTATGAACAGTCTTATTAAGGCTTGACAGTCCAAATTTACACTGAGAAGTATAACTTCATAATTACTAAGACAAGGAAATCTAATCATATGAGATAAATGTTTCCTAGCAAAGTGGGTTATATGAGAACTGTTGTACAAAGAACCACAATGTATCACTATCTTTGAGGACAAAGAATCAGGATGAACTTATACATATCCATAACATAAATATATAATACAATGACATATACAATGTTCATATACAGTGTGATATATACACATTTACTTAGAAAGCTGAAAACTTTAATCATAGGAGAATATCATACGGCATTTGATTCTGACACATATGGGATATTGGAGAATACAACAAATAACACGTGCTGAACAATATAACCCTCTCATCAGCTGAGATTTCCCAGGTATTCTAGAACACTCTTTTCACTGTATTCCTGAGCACCCAATAAATCACTTTTCTGCTTCCCTTAGCCTGGTGTGACGGCTCATGCCTGTAATCCCAGCACTTTGGGAGATGGAGGCGGGTGGATTGCTTGATCTCAGGAGTTCATGACCAGGCTAGGCAACATGATGAAGCCTCATCTCTTCCAAAAATACAAAAATTAGCCAGGCATGGCACTGCACACCTGGGGTCCCAGCTACTCAGGAAGCTGAGGTGGGTGGATCACTGGAGCCCAAGAAGTAGAGGCTGCAGTGAGCCGCAATTGCACCACTGAACTGCAGCCTGGATGACAGAGTGAGACCCGATCTCAAAATCATTAATAAGTAAAAGTAAAAAATATGCCTCACTTTTCCTTCCTTATTAATGTGTTATAAAAAGTGAATAAAATTGCAACATTTAACATCAGACTATGGAATCTAATGATACTCCATATAGTACCATATTTAGCATAAAATTATCCGTAAGGGGAAAGCTCCTCAAATTTGAGGTATTAGGCTTCATTATACATATAGATCTGGAAGCAATAACTCATTTAACTTAAAACAAATTGTGCACTTGTAGTTTCAGCCAACTTTGAATTCTACTTGGGTCACTTAACCTCCCTGGGCCTCAGTTTTACTACTTGTTAGATTGGGATAATAATAGAACTTACTTAGAAGATCGTTGTGAGGAATAATTGAGTTAATATATGTAGAATACTTAGAATAATGTCTGGCATAGAGTAAGTGTCATATAGCTATATGCTATTACAATGTATTTGCTATTTTCAAAATTATTAGTTTGGTACTATGTAATGTGATTCCCCAAGAGACCAATTTTGACATTTCATAACAAAAAGAAAAAGAGTTAATTTAATTATTTTAAAGCTTTACTTGTAGATAATATTGCATTACTTTTCCCACCCCTTGCTTAAGATCTAAAGAAATTAAGCATACCACAGTGAAAAAGGAACATGCAATTAATAAACATATATAAAGAATGTTCCATGGGTTTAAAATACAAGCTTGCCCCGAACTGCATATCTGGAAAATACCTATCACAATCATTCAGAGAATCTGGCTCTTGGAATGTGATTCATTACAGTTCATTGACAAATAGTGGATGGCATTGCTTGGTTAAAGAAGTGCAAAGATAATTTGACATGCATTGCCAGAAGTGTTCATAGAATGAAATGAATAAATAAAAATGAGGAGTATTGTCAGAGTTTCTCATTTTCTGCATAGAGGAGTTTTAGATTTGATGACATACCTGATAGTATAGAAAGCTCCAGTTCATATTGAAATTCAAAGTCTTTTAAAAATAATTTTAATTAAAATTCAAAGGAGTCTAGGGAATTATATCATTAACCTTTTGCTGCTAGAATTCAAGGGATCACTTTTTAGGTCAACGTGAATAATGAGTTAGCTAGTCTCATCCAAATGTCCATTTATACAGCTCCCCAAGCCAAGAGCAGGATTATTAAATCATCAGCCATTTGGCAGTCTTCGCCGAAAGAAAAGTGCCAAATGGGGGTTTTAGGTCATGACTGTCTTCAATTGACAATGCTGCACGACAAATTTAGTGAAGCATTTTCTTGATTTAATTCATTGCTATCTGTACCTGATTCATTCAAAAAATTCTAGAAATAGTTAAAGGCCTGACAAAGAAAGGAGAGAAACAGATACAAAGAAAAGGTTGGGAAAACAAAATGTATTTAAAACATTTATCAGAACTCTCTGTAATATGATTGATTGCATCTGTGTTTGCATTTTGTGACTGAAAAATAGTTAGGGGACTAGTGGTAATCACTTGTCAAGTTATTGTGAAATTTCAAATTTGAAACAAAAAAAGGCAAAAGAAATTCAAAGAAGTGTGAGTGTTTGAGGAAGACTTTTTTATTGGATAAATATGTGCTTCCTAGATAGCACATAGGAAGCAACCTGAATAAAAGGCAAGAGGGAAAACAAGATTATGAGGAAGATAAAGATTATCAAAATTAGTGAAACTATGCTGGTAACCAGAAAAACTGATGGAGAAGATCAAGGAGAGAAGTTTGAACCAATAGTTCTATAAAGGCAAGTAAGTTTCTTTCCACCTCAGCACAACTAAGATATTTAATAGAAAATACAGTCTTTGTTTCTCAGAAATGTACAGAGGATTTTCAGTCATTAGCAGATTTGAGGAAATCTGTCCCTAACCCCAAGAAAAGCCGAGGCAATTGATGTCTAGGGACTGAAGTGTCCAGCATACCTTTTGTGGACAGGCTACTGTGAAGAGTGGGGGGTGTAGTCTTCCCATATTCAATATTGCTATTGTGGCAGAGTATCTGATGGCATTTTTGAAATTATCGTCTTCCTGTTGATTTATATTGGGACAAATGCCACTGCCAGAGTACAATATCTGAGAAACTATGAACTTCCAGGTAGAAAACTGAAAGGGGCTTGAAGATACACCTGATTTTATCTTTTTTATAAAAAGGAAGATTATCATGTTGCAAAAGAAAGAAAATTGGGAGTAAACAAATGGCTGCTGAGTAGAAGGACAGGGCTTATTTTCTTTTCCATGATTTAAACATTAAGAATGAGTCCTTTGGTTTGGATTGAATTACTTGGAAAGGATAGAAAAAGTGACCCAGACACTTGGCAATCTGATAGTAGGATTTTAACCTAAAAGTGGAGAGAGGAGAGAGAGAAAGAGAAATCCTTTGATTCAGTGAAAAACAAAAGGCCAGAATATGTAAATTATGAGAACTAAATTTTGTAGAGTACTTTTTATAGACTGCAATAGCATTAAGTATTATATGCTTCTTTTATGTATTAGATTGTTCAATCATCTCTACTAACTTACTGGATAGGTTTTTTCCTCTTTTATTTTTTCTTTTTTAAAATATTCACATATAAAGGAAGAAAGTGGAGTCTGAAGAAATTAAGAAACATGATGAAGATCATACTGCTGATAAAATCTTAAAGTCAGCAGTCCAACTCCCGAGCCCATGTACTTAAATACATGGATAGTACCTAAATACTGTCCTCTCTGATATAGGTATGTCACAATAAGAGGAGCAATAATGAAGTACCAAGTAATTCTGGTAAAAAATGTTGAAAATATTAAGAGACATCCAAATAAGGTGAGCATATAGTAAAATAAAGGTGAAATTTACTTAGAGTTAAGAATTTCCAGCCAGATGGAGGAAATGAAATATACACTTTAAGGAAAAAAATGAAAATGAAAGTGACCAAAAATATACAAGTTTCTAGTTATGGGATTTTCCAGTTATGTGGATCCATTTAGAAGACAAATTCTAGAAGGGTAGATTTGATCTCTTTATGACTGATTGTATTTGTTTGCTATGACCAGCATAACATGGCCACATAGATTGGAGTAAACAACCAAAATTTATTGTCTCATAGTTCGGGAGGCTAGAATTCCAAGATCAAGGAAATAGCAGGGTTGGTTTCTTCTGAGGGCTATTGGGGACAATCTGTTCCATTACTTTCTCCTAACTTGTAGTGATTTGCTGGCAAACTTTGCTGTTCCCTGCTTGCAGATGCAAATTTCTGCTTCATCTTTACATGATGTTCTCTCTGTGTTTGTGTCTGTGTCCAAATTTCCCTTTTTTATAAGAACACTAGTCATAATGTGTAAGGGCCCTACTCTACTTCTGTATGACTACATCTTAACTAATTACATCTACAATGACACTATTTCCCAGTAAGGTCACATTTTGAGGTACTGGATGTTAAGACTTCAACATATACATTTTTGCTGGGACACAATTCAACCAATAAACATGGACATGAATAGTATTTTTATTTCTCAGAATGCGGAATAAGTTATAATTGGAAATATTACTCTGAACTCAATTATGACCATCAAATAATGGTGATTACATATGTGTAGTATTGGAAGCAAACAGTGGCAACTAAAGAAGAGAACAATGCATCACATGTGTAGTTGAACATTCAAGAAGGCAGATTTTAATAAATAATATTAAAGATATTTAAGGAATCTTCTGTCCTGGGACTTTAAAAGGAAAAGTGGTTCGGCAAGGATTGATAATGCAAAAAAAAAAAAATAAAATAAAATAAAATAAAATAAAATAAAATAAAAATAAAAATATTATAATGGATCCCGACATTGAGAGGTAAAAGTTGGCATTGGGGGAGACAGAAATATGATGGCATTACTCTTTCTAGAAAGAGCTTTCTGAAGAACTCAAGTTTACAGCATAGAGCACCAACTAACATTAGATTCTGTTGATTTAAAGTAAAATTTATCATGTACAAAGCATGGATATTAGATGACATGTCCAAGAACTAGTATTAAAAGTTCTATAGGGCGGGCGCGGTGGCTCAAGCCTGTAATCCCAGCACTTTGGGAGGCCGAGACGGGCGGATCACGAGGTCAGGAGATCGAGGCCATCCTGGCTAACATGGTGAAACCCCGTCTCTACTAATAAATACAAAAAACTAGCCGGGCGAGGTGGCGGGCGCCTGTAGTCCCAGCTACTCGGGAGGCTGAGGCAGGAGAATGGCGTGAACCCGGGAGGCGGAGCTTGCAGTGAGCTGAGATCCGGCCACTGCACTCCAGCC
>NW_016804424.1:3145815-3194579 GCF_001698545.2 Rhinopithecus bieti | reverse complement strand
AAAAAAAAAAAAAAAAAAAAAAAAAAAAAAAAAAAAAAAAAAAAAGTTCTATAAACTTGTATAAATTATGTGAAGAAATCTATAACTGAATAAAATGTGGCTTCAACAAAAAATGTCAAAGGTACCCAAAGGCTTTTTTAAGGCATGTGAAGAGCAAAGAGAAGACAAAAGTATGAATAATTTCTCTGCTTGGGACAGATGGTATAATGTTAACAGACAACAGGGGAAAACAGAAGTCCTTCACTCATGTTGGATTTTTAGCTATTTTGTTACAGAAAACAACTCTTCCACTAGAGAGGGTAGAATATATATTGACAAGTGGGAATTGAATGTCAAGTGAGGTGATACAATTGATAGAGTAGACCTGGTATTCCACAGGATCCAGACACACTGTATCATAGGTTTCAAGGGAAACTGGGGAAGAGATGTCTACATGTCTGCTTCTGATACATTTTGAAGACTTGTAGGAAATGAAAGAAATGATAAAAAAAAAATTGGAGACAGAAAATAACATCCTGGTTTCTAACAAATAGAGGGCAAATAATGGATTATCTGTATTGCAGGTTAGTGAGCTTGAATTAATTCCATAGCAAGATCTACATGACAGGAATTTGACAAACTTTAGTTGTCCATGTCTTATGGTTTTTCATGCTCTGGCGTTCTTAGCAGAAATCATAAGGGACTGGGGTGACAGTGAGGAAGGATTATCGGGAGAGGCTGAGTACCTTCACTAAGATCCCAATCAAAACATCAACGTTTTCCTTTTTTCAGATGACTCTGGCTGGGGAGAACAGTTCTAAGATTTTTTTTAATTATGAAAAAAAACCCACCATATAATAGATTACTAAACTCTTGTTTTGTGAACACTTGGAGAGGATTTCAGTAAGCACCTCTACCTATAGTGATTTGAAGGAGGATTGACAATGGGAATTTTTCTTCCCCTTTTTTCTTTTCCTTCTCATTTTTTTCTTCCTCTACCTTTCCCTCCTCCATTCCTAATTCCATCTTTTGCTTTTGTCTTTCTTCTTTACCTTTCTCCTTCCTTTTCTCCTCCTAGCTTATTAAGATTTTGAGGAAATATTCTAAACATATAGCAAATTCTTTCATGTAAGACATTGACTGTAACTTTTGATAACCTTGTAGATGAGACAGAAGAATGGAAGATAAATGTTCTTATAATTAGGTAAAATTGTAAATAGTTGATTAATTGGATGCAAAGTTTGAAAATTTAATGAGATAACATAGAAAGGTATCTCAAGTAAAGTCCCAGAGCTCTATTCCCTTTATAGCAATACCCAATATTTTAAATTAATAACTATTTTAATTAATAAAGCATACCGATCAAATTCATGCGCTTTACTTGAAGCTGTGAATAATAACAAGTTTATTTTAAATTTACTTCTTTTAAAGTTTCTCGGCAAGCTGGAACGGGACTATAACTGATATATCATGACCACACCAACTGAGGGTGTGGAGTAGGTCACCGGATGGAGAAGAAACCAAGTCAGTAATCTGCAAGAAGGCCCATCTGGACACATGAAGGTCACTCTCATGGCTACACAATAAAAGCCAACTTCAGAAGCCATTTATGCCAAGAGAGACTATAAGGTACCTACACCAGCTGGAGGAGCAGATGAAAGTGAAGAAGTGCTGCGCTACCACAATTATGCCAATGTGCACCCAACCATGAGCAATACTTTCATTCTGTCCTTGAGGCTCCCAGCTTCTGACACAAATGAGCTAGGGAAATTTTAAAATGGGAACAGATGAAGTAAGAAGGAAAGATTTTTGAGAACTGAAATAAGATCTGAAAGGAAGTTGTAAGCATTGATTGAAATATTAATACATTAATTGCATTAGTCCATCACCTCAATGTATGTTTTGATCCATAAATGACCATAACTATAAGTTGCAAGATTAAGTAGTCACTGTCAGTAGGATTAGAATCCCATAGGGAAGTTTAATTTTGCTAAATATAAAAGAATCCTCTTTCTTTCTTTGTCTTTAACTTACCTGATTTGATACTGTTCCATTTTATCCATCTCTATTTAATAAGCAAAGCACATTGAACTGTACCTGGAACTTTGTAAGTGCTCCATAAATTACAGTTTTTATAAATAGAAGTCCTATTTTATAATATGGTGCCTAAATCACACATGGAAAATTACTGTCAGTTTAAGATGAAAATTGGTAAACTAGGGTATATCCCCCCAAAAAACTGTCCAAGATAACGAGTATAATTCTTGCCCTAAGAACAGAGACAGTAACACTACCCAAATGGCTCAACTATACAACTACTGTGTATGAAGTAAATGTGGGGGGAAGGAGCAATGATGTGGGTGCTGGGAGAGAAGGACAATCCATGGTTTATGATAAATGAGGAGTGAACAAAGCCAGACATCTAAGCATCCAACTTTGTTATGGGAAAGCCAGAAGGAGTGGATTTCCCAGTGTAGCTTAAGAAAGGTGATTATTTTAGAATATTGCATAAACGTATAAAAAAAAGAAATGTAGTAGAATCAACTACATGCAAAATTTGGGGCTAGTTACAATGAGTTTTAGAGTGGCATGATACACAGTGTGGCACTATGCAGGTGTGGGTTGAAAATTAATAATTATCTTAATACATATCAGGTTGTTTATTAACTATTATTATGTAATGCGTTGGGTTAGAAAATACAAAGGAACAAAGACAAAATATGTTCTCTGGTAACTTACAGTTTAGTAAAAACATAAAATACAGAAATAAATTGCACTATTATAAAAGAAATATGTGCTGTGTTCAACATAGGCACAGATGAGAAGGAAGTATCAGGAAAGGTTCTCAAGAAAAGGAGATAATTGAATTTATGTTAAGAAGATGAATATGTTTCCTCCAAATTGACTAGGAAAGGTCTTTCAGATAAGCGGCTATCATAACATTAAGCACAAGAAAGTTATCTTATTATGAAACAGTGTGGAAAATTCAAAATGCCAGGAATTCAGTACTATTGGACTATAAAAGTTTACCAGGCACATTATCTGACTTCAGATTTTACTTCAGATCATGGTGCTGGCATAAAACCGCATGGTACTGGCTTAAAAAAGACACACAGGCTGATGGAATGGAATCCAGAACCCCAAAATAAATCCATATATCCACAGCAAATCCATTTTTGACAAATGTGCCAGGATCATATCATACACTGGAGAAGGAGCAGTCTCTTCAATAAATGGTGCTGGGAAAACTATATTTCCATATGCAGAATAATGAAATGAAGGCCCTATCTTTCACCACATACAAAAATCAAAGAAATATGGATTGAAGACTTCAATCTAAGACCTCAAACTATAAAACTACTAAAAGAAAACATTGGGGAAACTCTACAGGGCATAGGTCTGGGCAAAGATTTCTTGAGCAATACTTTAAAAGCGCAGGCAACCAAAGTAATAATGGACAAATGGAAACACATCAAAGGTGTGGTGGCTCATGCCTATAATCCCAGCATTTTAGGAGGCTGAGGCAGGAGGCTCACTTAAGGCTAAGAGCCTGAGACCAGTGTGGTCAACAGAGTGAGACCTTGTTTCTAAAGCAACAAAAAAAGCTAATGTGGTGCTGCATGCCTGCAGTCCCAGCTACTTTGGAGGCTGAACTGGGAAGATTGCTTTAGCCAAGAGTTTTTAGGTTGCAGTGAGCTATGATTGTACCACTGCATGTCCAGCCTGGGTGACGGAGCAAGACCTCCATCTCAAATAAATGATATATAGATAAATAAATGAATAAATAAATAAATAAATAAATAGCTTCTGCACAGCAAAGGAGGAAACCAACAAAGCGAAGAGACAATTCACAGAATGAGAGAAAGTGTTTGCAAATTATGCATCTCACAAGGGATTGATAACTAGAATATATGAGGAGGTCAAACAACTTGGTAGGAAATACATCTGATAATCTGATTTTAAATGAGCAAAAGATGTCAATAAATATTTGTCAAAAGAAGACATACAAATGGACAACAGGTATGTGAAAAATGATCAATATCATTAATCATCGGATAATTCAAATCAAAACCACAGTGAGATATGATCTTACCCCAGTTGGAATGGCTTTTATTCAAAAGAAAGGCAACAACAAATGCTGGTGAGGATGTGGAGAAAGGGGAACCCTCATATACTGTTGGTAGGAATATAAATTAGCACACCTACTATGGAGAATGCATGGAGGATTCTCAAAAAAAATCTAAGAATAGAACTATTACATGATCCAGCAATCCCACTGCTAAGTATATACCCAAAAGAAAGGAAATCAGTATATTGAAAAGATATCTGCATTCCTATGTTTATTACAACACTATTCACAATAGTCAAGTTTTAGAATCAACTTAAGTACTCATCAACAGGTAAATGAAAAAAGAAAATGTATTTTTTCCCCCCAGATATCAGAGTAGAGGCTTTTTAACATGGCTCGGCCACCTAGAAATAGCAAGATAGTTTATAAAGATCAACTCCATGATCTTTAATTAAAGAAGGAAAACAGGCTCCACCAGAATCATAAAGGACAGCCCAGATAATGGGGAGAAGCCATCTATGACAAACCCAGAGCCGATATACTTAGCAGGCAAAAACTGGAAGGATTTTCCTTGAGAACTGGGGCAAGACAAGAATATCACTCACACCACTCCTATTGAACACAGTAGTCAAAGTGTTAGCTAGAGCAATAAGGAAAGAGAAAGAAACAAAAGGCCTCCAAATAGGGAAGAAGTTAAACTACCAATGTGGATAATATGATTCCGCACCTAGAAGACCCTGAAAACTCTGACAAAACACTCCTGGAACTGATAAATGACTTCAGTAAAGTTTTGGGATACAAAGTCAATGTAAAAGAATCAGTAGCATTTCTACCCATCAATACCATTCAAGTTAAGGACCAAGTCAAAAAAGCAGTCCTACTTACTATACACACACACACACACACACACACACACACACACACCCCTAGGAATATATTTAACCGAGAAGGTGAAATATCTCTACAAAGAGAACTGCAAAACACTGCTGAAAGAAATTATAGATGACACAAGCAAATGGAAAAGCATTCTGTATTAGTCTGTTCTCATGCTGCTAATAAAGACATATCCAAGATGGGATAATTTATGAAGGATAGAGATTTAATAGACTCTCACGTGTTCCACGTGTCTGGGGAGGCCACACAATCATGGTGGAAGGCAAAGGAGGAGCAAAGTCACATCTTACATGACAGCAGGCAAGAAAACATGTGCAGGGGAACTCTTCTTTATAAAACTATCAGATCTCATGAGACTTATTCACTATCATGAGAACAGAATGGGAAAGACCTCCCCCCCACTCCATGATTCATTCATCTCCCACTGGGTCCCTCTAATAACACATGGGAGTTATAGAAGTTACAATTCAAGATTAAATTTGGGTGGGGACACAGCCAAACCATACTATATTCCATGCTTATGGATTGGAAGAATTAATACTGTTAAAATGTCTGTATTGTCAAAAGTGATCTACAGATTTAATGCTATTCCTATCAAACTTCCAATATTATTTTTTACAGAACTGGAAAAAACTACTGTAAAATTTATATGGAAACAAAAAAGAGCCAAAAGAGCCAAAGTAATCCTAATAAAAAGAACAAACCATAAGCATCACATGACCCAACTTCAAACTGCAGTGTAAGACTAGAGTAAGCAAATCAGCATGGCACTAGTATAAAAACAGCCATGTAGATCAATGGAACAGAATTAAGAACAAAGAAATAAAGCCACACACCTACAGACATTTGATCTTTGACAAAGTTGACAAAAATAAACAATGGAGGAAGGATTCCCTATTCAGTAAGTGGTACCGGGATAACTGGCTAGCCAGATGAAAAGAATGAAACTGGACTCCTATTTTCACCATATACAAAAATTAAATCAAGATGCATTAAACATTTAAATATATGATGTCAAATTACAAGAATTCTAGAAGGAAACCTAGGAAACATCATTCTGGACATTAACGTTGGCAAACAATATTTCTCCTCAGCCTGCAGATGGCCTATAAGTTTTGGAAATCAGACTGGCTCCCCTTGCTCCTCAGCCTGCAGGCAACCTATTGGGAGACCTGTGATCATGTGAACTAACACTTAATAAACTCTCATATATATGTGTGTGTGTCTGTATATATATATATACACATATACCTATATATTCTATTAGTTCTGTCCCTCTAGAGAACCCTGGCTAATACAGATTTTGGTACCAGTAGTGGTTCCAGAGGAAAATAATATTAAGGATTGAATTCTTTCATTGGTTTTGGGGTTTCTGGAGTTGGCAGCTTAATATGATGATTAGACCCCAAAATGCTAAAGATTCTACTTCTGATAGTATGGAGAACACTGATAGTCCTTGGAGTGACTATTTAGAGAGTTATACAAAATAAATGCATTTGACACTCCTGATTCGTTGCTCGTGAGAGGCAAGGAGTTTAGTGACTCTATACATAATACCTTTGGCCACATGTGGAGAACCAAGGAACATAATGAAGCTGGTTGGTTGCTCCTAAGTTCAGTGGACAAAGTGATGAAAGAAAATTATGAACTCAGGGATTTTATCTCCCAGCTTTGGAAGCAGATACTGAACCTCTGAACCTCAAATCTACTAAGACTGCTCTGAGTGAGTCTTATTTCCCGTAGAGAGAGGGCTAAAACTGTGGAAAAACAGACACAAGCTCTTATCATGCAAGTGGCTGACCTGCAACAAAAAGTGCATGCACAGCCTCACCAGGTGTCTACTGTTAAAGTGAGGGCATTGATTGGAAAAGAATGGAACCCTGCAACTTGGAAAGGGGATGTGTGGGAGGACCCTGATGAAGCTGAGAACACCGAGTCTGTAATCTCTGATGAACCTTTTTCACCAGAAGAGACAACTTTCCCATCCCCAGTAGTGGCAACATCCCCTTCCCGACCCACGCTGCCAGCAGCCTTTCCACCTTTGTCTGTGGAGATAAACCCTGCACTGCCTGAGGCAACGGCGATGGCCTCCCCTGAGACAGTTGCCAGGCAAGATAATGTTGATTCTCCTCAAGAGCCACCCCCAACAAACCTGTTTCCTTCTAGGCCTATAACTAGACTGAAGTCCCGGTGGACCTCTAGAGGTGAGGTTCACAGTGTAACCCATGAGGAGGTGCACTACACTTGAAAAGAACTGCTTGAGTTTTCTAATTTATATAAACACAAATCTGGAGAACAGGCATGGGAATGGATATTAAGGGTATTGGATAATCGTGGAAGGAACATAGAGTTGGATCAGGCTGAATTTGTTGATTTGGGCCCACTAAGTAGGGACTCTGCAGTTAATGCTGCAGCTTGGGGAGTTATAAAATGTTCTAATAGTTTATTTGCTTGGTTAGCTGAAATATGGCTTAAAAGATGGCCCACTGTGAGCAAACTGGAAATTGCTGATCTCCTTTGGTTTATTTAATGTAAAGGAAAGGATCCAAAGGCTTAGGGAGATTGGGATGGTGGAGTGGATTAGTCACCTTAGACCTACTCATCCCAGCTGGGAGAGTCCAGAAGACATACCTTTGACCAGTGCCTTGTGAAATAGATTTGTGAGGGCAGCACCTGCATCTTTGAAGAGCCCTGTAATTGCTCTTCTCTGTATGTCAGATCTAACAGTAGGAACCACAATCACTCCACTACAAAATTTAAATACAATGGGAAAAATTGGATCCCAAGGTGGCAGGTGCCAAGTGGTGGCACTCAACTGTCAAAGGCAAAGTGGGCTTAGTTATCATAATGGACAGCAGAGGCAAAGAAGCAATCAGAGTAGTCTTACTTTTCTAGAGCTCTGGCATTGGCTAATTAATAATGGTGCTCCTAGAAGTGAAATTGATAGTAAGCCTACAGCATTCCTACTTAATTTATACAAGCAGAAAATTTCTAGGTTGAATGGACAAAGGACTAATTTGAATTATAAAAACAGAGAATCAAGGCCCCTTAATCAATTTCCAGACTTGAGCCAGTTTACAGACCCAGAACGCTTTGAATGAAGGGGAGGCCGGGTTCCCTTGAGGAAGGACCCCATTACATTACTGACAATTTATGCAGTGAATCTTTCTCCCATCCTTCCCCAAGGAGACTTCTGGCCTTTTACCAGGGTAACTGCACACTGGGGAAAGGGAAATGATCAGATATCAGATATTTTGGGGACTACTGGACACTGTAGTCCATCTCTAAGCTGATGTTGATTCCAGGGGGCCCAAAATGTCATTGTGGTCCTCCAGTTAAAGTAGGGGTTTATGGAGGTCAAGTAATTAATGGAGTTTTAGCTCAGGTCTGACTTACAGTGGGTCCAGTAGGTCCCCAGACTCATCCTGTGGTCATTTCCACAGTGCCAGAACAGAATGCCTAATTGACATAGACTTTTCTTAGCAGCTGGCAGAACCTCCACATTGGCTTCCTGACTGGTAGGGTGAGGGCTATTATGGTGGGAAAGGCCAAATGGAGCTTGATCTTAGGTAGAACTGTCTCTACCTAGAAAAACAGTAAATCAAAAACAATATTGCATCCCTGAGGGATTGTGGAGATTAGTACCACCATCAAGGACTTGAAAGACACAGGGGTGATGATTCCCACCATTCAACTCTCCCATTTGGCCTGTTCAGAAGACAGATGGATCTTGGAGAATGACAGTGGATTACGGTAAGCTTAATCAAGTGGTGACTCCAATTGCAGCTGCTGTACCAGATGTGATTTCATTACTTGAGCAAATTAATACATCTCCTGGTACCTTGTATGCAGCCATTGACTTGGCAAATGCCTTTATCTCCATTTCTGTCCATAAGACCCACCAGAAGCAATTTGCCTTCAGCTGGCAAGCCCAGCAATATATTTTCACAGTACTACCTCTGGCGTATATCAACTCTCCAACTTTTTGTCAATCTTATTCTGAGAGTCCTTGATCACTTTTCGCTTCTGCAAGATATCACACTGCTCCATTACATTAACGACATTGTGGTGATTGAATCCAGTGAGCAAGAAGTAGCAAACACATTGGACTTATTGGTGAGACGTTTGTGTCCACAGGATGGGAAATAAATTCAGGAACCTTCTACCTCAGTAAAATTTATATGGGTACAGTGGTGTGGGGCCTGTTGAGATATTTCTTCTAAGACAAAGGATAAGTTGCTCCATTTGGCTCCTTCTACAACCAAGAAAGAGGCACAATGCCTAGTGGGCCTAATTGGATTTTGGAGGTAACACATTCCTCATTTGGGTATGTTACTCCAGCCCATTTATGGATGACCTGAAGACTGCCAGTTTTGAATGGGTCCAGAATAGGAGAAGGGTTTACAACAGGTCCAGGCTGCTGTGACAGCTTCTCCTGCCACTTGGGCCATATGAACCAGAAGATTCAATGGTGCATGAGGTGCCAGTGGCAGATAGGGATGCTGTTTGGAGCCTGTGGCAGGACCCCATAGGTGAACCAGAGCAGAGGTCTCTAGGATATTGGAGCAATGCCCTGCCATCTTCTGCAGATAATTTCTCTCCTTTTGAGAGACAGCTCTTGGACTTTTACTGGGCTTTGGTGGAAACTGAACGTTTGACTATGGGTCATGAAGTCACCATGAGACCTGAACTGTCTGTCATGAACTGATGCTTTCTGACCCATCTAGCCATAAAGTAGGTCATGCACAGCAGCATTCCATCATCAAATGGACGTGATATATACGTGATCAGGCTTGAGTAGGTCCTGAAGGCACAAGTAAGTTATATGAGGAAGTGGCTCAAATGCTCATGGTCTCCACTCCTGCCTTCTCTCACTCAGCCCGTACCGATGGCCTCATGGGGAGTTCCCTAATATCAATTGACAGAGGAAGAGAAGACCAGGGCCTGCCTCAAAGATGGTTCTGTACAATATGCAGACACCACTCAAAAGTGGACAGCTGTAGCACTACAGTCCCTTTCTAGGACATTCCTGAAGGGCAGCAGTGAAGAGAAATCTTCCCAGTGGGCAGAATTTTGAGCAGTGGACCTGGTTGAGCACTTTTCATGGAAGGGGGAAATAATGATTCTTGGGCTATAGCCAACGGTTTGGCTGAATGATCTGGGACTTGGGAGAAACATGATTGGAAAATTGGTGACAAAGAAATTTGGGGAAGAGGTATGCAGATGGACCTTGCTGAGTGGTAGAAAACTGTAAAGATATTTGTGTCCCATGTGAGTGCTCACAAATGGGTGACCTCAGCAGAGGGAGATTTTAATAATCAAGCGAATAGGATGACCCATTCTATGGACACCGGTCAGCCTCTTTCCCCAGCCACCTCTGTCATTGCCCAATGGGCCCATGGAACAAAGTGAAAATTGTGACAGGGATAGAGGTTACACATGGGCTCAGCAATATGGACTTCCACTCACAAGGCTGACCTTGCTACAGCCACTGCTGAGTGCCCAGTTTGCCAGCAGTAGAGACCAACACTGAGCCCTCAATATAGCACCATTCCTCGGGGTGATCAGCCAGCAACCTGGTGGAGGTTGATTATATTGGACCTCTTCCATCATGGATTTGTTCTCACTGGAATAGACACTTACACTGCATATGGGTTTGCCTATTCTGCACTAAATGCTTCTGCTAAGACTACCATCCATGGACTCACGGAATGGCTTATCCACCATCACTGTATTTCACACAATATTGCCTCTGGCCAAGACACTCGCTTTACAGCTAAAGAATAGCACCAGTGGGCTTGCTCATGAAATCCACTGGGTCTTACCATGTTCCCCATTATCCTGAAGGAGCTGGATTGATACAACAGTGGAATGGCCTTTTGAAGTCACAGTTCCAATGCCAACCAGCTGACAATACTTCGAAGGGCTGGGGCGAAGTTCTTCAGAAGGGCATGTATGCTGTGAATCAGCATCCAATGTATGATACTGTTTCTCCCATAGCCAGGATTCATGGGTCCAGGAATCAAGGGGTGGAAGTGGAAGTGGCACCACTCACCATCACCCCTAGTGATCCGCTACCAAAATTTTTGCTTCCTGTTCCTGTGACATTAACTTCTGCTGGCCTAGAGGTCTTAGTTCCAGAGGAAGGAACTCTGCCACCAGAAGACACAGAACAATTCCATTAAACTGGAAGTTAAGATTACCACCTGAACATGTTGGGCTCCACCTATTTTTAAGTCAACAGGCTAAGGAGGCAATTACGGTGTTGGTTGGGGTGATTGACCTGGACTATCAAGATGAAATCAGTCTACTACTCCAAAATGGAGGTAAGGAAGAGTATGCATGGAATACAGGAGATCCATTAGGGCATCACTTAGTATTACCATGCTCTGTGATTAAGGTCAATGGGAAACTGTAACAGCCCAATCCGGACAGGACTACAAATAACCCAGACACTTCAGGAATGAAGGTTTCGGTCACTCCACCAGGAAAAAAACACAACCTGTTGAGGTGCTTGCTGAAGGCAAAGGGAATATAGAATGGGCAGTAGAAGGTAATCATCAGTACCAGCTATGGCCACGTGACCAGCTGCAGAAATGAGGACTGTAATTGTTATGAGTATTTCCTCCTTCTTTTGTTAAAAGCATGTTTGTTCATATACACACTGTACTAAGAAAATACCTTCATTTTATTTATTTTCTCCTTTATCATGTGACATAAGATTTATTGACTTCATATCAGCATTTAAGCATTGTTAACTTTATGTAGCAGTATTTGGGTTGGGGATTGGTGCATTTCTGGTTTTATGAAGGATAGTTGTACTATGTTAGGCATAATTATGACCTTATTATTGTCATTATTTCAGGATTATATATGCTCTCAGGAGATGTGTATGGGTGCAAGTTGACAAGGGGTGGGCTTGTGATGGTTAATACTGAGTGTCAACTTGATTGGATTGAAGGATACAAAGTATTGATCCTGAGTGTGTCTGTGAGGGTGTTGACAAAGAAGATTAACATTTCAGTCATACAGCTGGGTAAGGCAAACCCACCCTTAATCTGGGTGAGTGCAATATAATCAGCTGCCAGTGTGGTTAGAATACAAGCAGGCAGAAAAATGTGAAAGGAGAGACTAGCTTAGCCTCCTAGCCTACATCTTTCTCCTGTGCTGGATGCTCCAAGTTCTTCTGTTTTGGAACTCGGACTGGCTCTCCTTGCTCCTCAGCCTGCAGATGGCCTATTGTGGGGACTTGTGATTGTGTGAGTTAATACTTAATAAACTACCTGTTATACATGTATCTATTCCATTAGTTCTGTCCCTCTAGAGAATCCTGACTAATACAGTTGGTAAAATGTATATCAACAAAGAATAGGTTGAATAACAAAAAGATTCGCCAGTTTCTTCATCAGCACTGTCTATTCTTATATACAAAAGAGACAGTGTGAGCTAATATTTTACTTGAAAAAAGTTCAAAATTTGAAATATTTTCATAAGAGATTCATTTATCTTTGAAATTATTTTACTTGTGTTAGGAAAAACAGAACATATGTGAATAAAAGTAGAAAAGAAACATATTTGCAAGCCAAAGTACAATCTTTAAATAAATTAAGGAGGACAGAAATAATCAGATATCAGTATCTAACCAGAGGCATCTCCTTATTCTCATATTAACAGTAACATGTGCTCAAATTTACAATGACTGATGTTTGAATCTAATCTGCCGGTACCTTTTGGTATATGTCCCTTGTTTATGTCAACTGAAGTTCTTTATCATACGAAGAACAGAATAATAGAACAGATTCTCAGGGCAATGCTGAGGTTAATAAAAAATAAGTCATAAATATACAACATGAGGGAAAAATAAGACAGGTAGGAGCTATTCTAGTATATAAGCTATTTCTTTCTCATTAAAGTGTCCTGAAATTTTAAAGATGAAAATTCTTATTGCAAATGCCTTTTTTTCATTACTAAATAAGGTCTGGTAATTTTACCTTATAAACTGGATTGAAAGGTTCTATGAGTGATCACTGACAGAAACTGTTGTAATGATTACCGCGCATCTCCTCAGCAGAACCCTGGTGCTACTAAGTGTGATTTTCCTTTCCCTTCTCAGTGATAGAGGTGTTTTCCTAGCTGATGGAATTAAGGGGGAAGAATTGTGAAGGATGTGACACTAATCATCCAGGGAACCAGGGAAAAAAAGAATCATGGTATTCTTTGCTGCTCAGGGCCATTTTTGCTCACCATGTCTTAAATTACATCCATTCTATGATTTACAGGCATCTCGGTTTCATCTAGAGAGCCATCTGGATCAAAACAGCAATATAGCCATGTTGACAAATGCCACAAAACTGACTTTCTTCTCAGGCACCAACTTGAATTTCTGCTTAGTCACACTCAGACCACAAATGAACACGATTAAAATCTCAGAATGATCTTTAATACGAGACTGCCCATCTTGCCCACAATGGCTTTCTAAGGGTATTAGCTAGTGTTGCACTGGTACACCAGGATCATGTAACGTTACCCAGTATCCCATGGGGGGACCTCTTGAAGGGAGAAGTGTATGATTCACATGCCCAGATAGGAGATCAAAAGAGTTTTCTGGATGTTGAATATTTGGTAAATTCTAAAAATCTGAGACAGAAAGATGGCCTTAAGGCAATAAAAAACAATACAATTTTGTTCCTCCTCGACATTATATAATCAAGCACTTTGGCATTTGTGTGTGAAATCCAGAAAGCTGCTTAAATTTTAGGTCCCTCGAAGGGCTAGGAGCTTAGCATTTCCTTCAGCTACGATCAAGGGAGGAAGAAAATTGAAGGAGCTATTTTTTCTGTGTCATTATTTGTTCCCAATTAATAGTCATAGAGATATGAAAAGGGTTATGTAATTTAAGAAGTCCATGGTATGGAGAGTTACTGAAAGAATTGCCCAGCTTGGAATCTTCATCAGCTTGTCAGATCTCTCTCCCTCTACATGTACTTTCATAGTATACTCTAAGAGACCACTGTGTAACCTTCACAGACCAAACATCTACCCAGCAGCACATGATTAAACTCTCAAACATATATAAAAAGAGCTCTGCTGGATATTCTCCTTTCAACCAGCCAGTATTTCAGGCTTCACAATGTAATTTTTTTTTTATAACAGCTTGCATTATAAGAAAAAGGCCGTATAACTGGAGGAATAACCAGAAGTAGTTGAAGAAAGTGAATATTGCAAACTTCATTTCTTCCTGGAACTAGTAGCAATTCAAAATTTAGTAATGTTTGTTGCAAATTTACATGAATTCCAAAGTACCTACCTTGATCAAAAGTACAGGTTAAAGTCTAGCCCCAAAGATGATATTGTTGAGTATATTTCTTATGTGATATAAGAAGATGAAAGAAGTTGCTTTCTTATAATTATAATAACTTATAATTATAATTATTAATAAGCACTTGTAGTGCAGGTAGGAATAGCATAGTACTTAATTGGAATGTAATCTATAAGAGAGTGGTTAATCACACAGATACTGGAGTCTGACTCTCCGAATTCAAATCTCAGCTTTTTAATTTTTACTAGCTGCCTGACCTTGGGCAAGGCATTGCACCTCTCCAAGGCTTAGGTTCTTTATCTTTAAAATGATAATAGCAGGATTTTAAAAATTAGGTACAGGATATTGTAGGAGATCAAGTCTTGCAAAGGATTTTAGACAAACCTGATAAGTTGTAAGTACTTAACAATCGCTACTATTGTGTTTGATAGCTTAATCACTACCACCATTGTTCTTTGGATATAAAAATGTTTACAAATGTTATTTAAGAAAATAGATCCTTTGAATTGGTTTTCTTTCTTTCTTTCTTTTTTTTTTTTTAGTGAGGGAGTCATCCAAAACCTTGAAAAGCTAACATTGACATCAGCTTTCAGTAAACAGGGCTACATCACAAAATGTTTTGCAACAAGGTTTAGGTTTTATTGTGAAGGCAACTGGAGTTTACTGAAGAGCTTTGAGCACGGACTTTTTAAGATATTAGGCTGTGAGAGAAGAATTTCAGGGCAGTGGCAGGGAAATTAGTTAATCATAACCAGAGAGAAAGAGTTAACAGCCAGCTGCTATGGGTTCTTTGGATACTAAGGTTATCAGAGGTTTGATCTTTAACATGCGAATCAAATTAAGTGCAAGAGGAAAACTTGCAAATTGATGGTTAGGTAAATCTTTATAGTCATGATTGCTTATTATCTAAGTATTCATTTTAAGTCAGTTTTCTGTTCTGAAGTTTTTTTGTTTTTTAAATGTTTATAATGACATTAGAAATGTAAGCAAACAAAATGTGACTTTCTTGCTGGACTATATCAATTAACAAGCATCAAGTTTGCTATTGTTTTTACCAAACCATCTAAAACTGAAATTGCAGAGATATCTCATAAAACTTATAACCTGTAAAATTAAAATGGAATCAATTGAATTACCTGAGCCTAGATTTTACCTGGGGCTTGTTTAACCTAAGATTGAAATCGTAATTAAAAAACAAACAAACAGTAAACTCATCATTCTCTTACCTTTCATGTGTGTGGATGCTCCCTTTTGTTTAAGCATGTTCAAATCTTGATGAGCTTTTAGGACAAAGGAACTTAAAAATCTCTGGGAAATTAATATCAACAGCACAAAGAAAGCATCACAAGAGTCTTTGGAATTGATCACAGGATGAAAACTTCTTAGTTTTAGGATTTCTTGAGAGAAGTTTCCTGCCAAAATATGAACAATAAGTTGTTTTAATTAAGTTATAATATGTTCTTATAGTTAGTGAGAGAAGAGCTATATTTTTCTTCAGGAACCAATAAAACTACAAAAAGTATTTCAGATGTAACACAAAAAATTGCACACTGTAATACATTGGATTTATCTAAAGCAGAACAATGATTTGAAATAATAACATATCCTTGAGACAGTGTAATAAGTTTGTTTTATACATTTGGGGAATAATGATAATTTTAAAGGAGGCCAGTATTTTAAATGTGCCTGAAATTAGATCTTGCAAAGGTCCACAGTCAATGATGATGTACAGCTCTCCTACCTTTGCACATAGGGAGAAATGCCGGACTACCCATCTGACCATTACTACATTAAATGGAAGTATGAACATGATTTATGAAGTCCAAGAGCCCCTTTTATCTTCCCTCCCTCCCTTTCCTCCTTCCTTCTTGCGTACATTTTTAAACTGTTGCCTACTTAGAAAAAAATCTCAGTGGATTCTTTTAAAATTGATTTTTCTATTATGAACACTATACTAAGCAATTTTAACTTTATCCTATAGCTAATGGTATCATTAGAGACTATTGAACACGGGAATGTTCTGGCCGTGAACTGTTGGGTGGATTGGTGGGATTACAGTCTGGAAGGCAGGAGGCCTATTGTAACCGGCCACACATGAAAAATTGGAGTTTGGGTAGGTTAGCAGCAGTGAAAATGGAAGGAAGAAATAGTTTTGAAAAGGAAGAATCAAAGGAGCTTGCCAATTGACTTTTGCAGGAGTGAGAGCTACAGTTGTAGCTAAGGATTCAAGTGTTCCCAGTAAGGAAGAGTAAGTGATGAGAATATATACAGTAGAAAAGAAAGAAAGTAAAATATTAAAAAGAGCAGGTGGTGGCATTGGATGTAATGTGAGAGAATAAAAAGAAGGAAGTACATTTTAAAAAGAGACATTGCATTGTGGGGAACCACCTTATTATTTTGCTTAGCTTTTCACATAAGAAGAGGTCTTAGTGATGGCTAGGGATGATGCACTGTCAAGATTGGGGAAGCATTCTGTCCTAGGTTATTTTGATTTGTTTCAACCAATATTTATAAGATGTGATAAAAAACGATAATGGTGAAGGTAAAAGGTTGGTACGAGAAGATAAGACCTGGCTGTGCTTTAGCTAATTCTGGTTACTTCTTTTCAAAATAAAGTAAGATTCTTTTATTATCCCTCTGAGTGTGCATGTGTGCATGCCTGTGCCTTGGGTTTTGATTACAAAAATTGCAATCATAACTAAACCACTGAATGCATACTCAGTGCCAGGAACTGTGCAAATCACTGATATGCATGATCACATTTATTATTCACAGCAACCTTTAAATGTAGTAACATTATTATTCCAGTTCTACAGATGGGGACCTTGAATCTCAGAAAGATTGAAGAGATTTGCTGAAGTTCCCAAAGTTAATAAATGGCAGAGCCCAGATTGAAATCTAGGCGGACTGACTCCAGAATCTTAGTTGTTAACAAATGTACTTTACTCTCAAATTTTATATTTGCTCTGAAAAAAATGTACATAACCTCTTGTAAAAATTTCAGAAAATAAATTTATTTTCATCTTCAGCTTTTTCATATCATGTAGAGAGTAACAGATTTATGTAGCATATTAAAACTTTAATTAATATAGACAGAATATGTACATAGCCTAGATTTCTGAGGGAAAATGTGATAAAACTTCCTCCTTCCTTTCTAAGAACACATAGCATGAAAACATCAAAGCTTCCATGTATACATTTAAATGAGTAGTATTTATCCTGAGATTATTTATTCATTGGGTGGAACGTTCCTTGTTGTGTTATTTAGCACAAAGAGGTAAAGGTTTTTTCCCCATTTTTCTCTGCAAGTTTATCTTTCAGACATGAATTACCTTTTACTCCTTCTCTACAGGCAAATTTCTATTCATTTGACAAGATTTACATCAAACTGGATTCCCTAATAATTCCAGGGAATTAGTGGCTCTCTTTATGGGATTATCTAGCACTCTTCATAAACCTCCCAGAACGTGTTACTTTGAGCAATATGTCTTGAGGGCAAAGAACTTCTATCTTATCCATTACCTGATGCATAGTAGGAATGTATTAGAAATAGTTGAACTGATGAATAAATGAAAAATAGATGTATTTCAGAATACTACTGTGAGCATTTCAAGCCTGAGTTTAATAGCCCTTTGTTCTAAAGAGCACAAATGACTTTCGGAATTCCTGAGGTACAATAGAGATTTGGGGAACAAAAGATTTCATTTGTGGTCCAAATGAAACTCTTAAAGTAATTTTACTTGAAAGTCATAATGTGCACTGCCTGACAACATTTTTTAAAAATACGACTGTTGATGTTGCTTTCTTCAATTTTTTCTTTCCAATTCTGAATCTGTTCTTGATTGCCCTGAGTATCATCTTGCTGTTCAGAGTGAGTGTCCAATTATACTTAATTGCATCACTTTTCACAGTGAAAATTTCCACCATGACCAGTTTTTCTGTGTTCCTGGATAGCTTTATGAGTAATCTATTATTTTTCTAATTTCCAATTTGAAATAATGACATGCTCCATTTGCTTCTTATGTTTGTCTAATGTATATGTCTGTGAATATCAATTGCCTTTATTCATTCTAGCAAAATTGTTTAATTCACTTTAATTATAAGTTTGCTATGTTTTTGCTTAGACCAAGCACACTATAAGATTCAACAGTTTTTTTTGCTATAACAATTATATTTCTCAGATGTCAAGTTATTGTGTCAGAACAATCAAATGATCTGAGATAGTTAGCCAAGGGGGATAATGGATGCAAATGGAGGGTTTATTTGGCACACATAAGTGATTTGATTGTCTTTCTTTGCATCTCGAAGAGAATATATTTCATATACTACCAGGCAGAAAAGATGAAAAGAGCCATTTCTACACCCTCCTATTTTAAATAATGTATTAAGTTTTATTCCTGCAAATTTAGTAAAATCAGTTTTTCTGAGTGAAGTTATGCTTTTCTACCTAGAAGTAGAGAAGAAACCAAGTTCTGTACTTTCTATTTATGGATAGAAAGGGCCTTGTTTAGCAATGGAATTTCAGTCAAGTGTTAGTATATGAGATAGTCACAAAATTGACACTAAATTGAATTCACTGCATCTCAGTGTCTTCAACCTGAGAGGCAAATAACCAACCATGAGGCAGTATATCTGCAGTTAAAGCAGCTTCTCTTAAAAGATTATCTACTGCACATAATTTTGTCCTTTGCCCAACTACATGAATATTAGAGTAAGTTACAATAATTTATAATCAATTATTTTAACAAGCATTTCCTAAACCCTATCTAAATTCCCAGCACTATAGCAATCTGTGGAAGTTACAGCAGTGAATACAGCAGACTGAGCTCTTGGGCAGCTTGCAATCTATAGGATCTTGGGCATCAGACAAATTTAAAAAAGTGGCATCACTACAATTAGGGAGACATTTAGAGAGCTAATGAAGTCCAGCTAGAGTGACCTACCCAGGGTCACAACTGGGAGGAGGTCAAATCAGATGTTGAAATGTCTGCCCCAAACCTTATCAAAATGAGTAAAAGCACTTAAAATCCTAATCTACCCACTGCACACAGTAAAAGGCACAAAGGTTCCAATATCTACGTATAGTGAAGAGTCAGAAAGACTGAAGGTTAATTTCCTACTTTCAAGACTTAGAAACAAAGTAAACACCACTTTCTGATCCTCAATTTTCTCATCTATAAATTAAAGAAATCTACTGTATAATGTTCATATATTCAATAGTGTTTTCTACATCACACTCAACAAATGATGGTTATTCATTTTAGCAAGACTGTGTATGGACTATTCAATAATGCAAGATTTAAAAAAATGTAGAATTTTTGAAACAGATTTTGAACAAGCTCTTTCCTACTTGAATTCAGGTCAGTATAATTTCTAAATTTAGAGACTATATTTTGAATAATCTAAGATACCAATACGTAGAAAGCTAGGGAACAGCCTACATGGAATAATGATCATTGTAGCCTCCATCCTTTCCCCATTCCACAACCTCCTTCTCTCTCTCTCTCTCTCTCTCTCTCTCTCTCTCTCTCTCTCTCTCTCTCTCTTTCTGTCTATCTGTCTTCTTCCCCCTCTCTGTCTTTCAGCACTTGGAGTACATTTTTGCTTGTAACTGCTGAGGGAATTATTTGCAGTCTGTTTTTTTTTTTTTTTTTTTTTTTGAGATGGAGTCTCGCTCTGTCGCCCAGGCTGGAGTGCAGTGGCCGGATCTCAGCTCACTGCAAGCTCCGCCTCCCGGGTTCCCGCCATTCTCCTGCCTCAGCCTCCGGAGTAGCTGGGACTACAGGCGGCCGCCACCGCGCCCGGCTAGTTTTTTTGTATTTTTTTAGTAGAGACGGGGTTTCACCGTATTAGCCAGGATGGTCTCGATCTCCTGACCTCGTGATCCGCCCGTCTCGGCCTCCCAAAGTGCTGGGATGACAGGCTTGAGCCACCGCGCCCGGCCTTGCAGTCTTTTTTGAGGAAAGGGAAACAAGAAGAAAGCATGGAGAAGAAAGGGGATTTTCAAATTCAAAAGGTACCTAGTTTGTGCTCATCTGTTCTGAAATTTGAGATTTAACTCTGAGTGTTCCCAACAACCTTTCTGGTAGACAATGCATGTAGCAAATGAATGCATGAGCAGAAACCATATGCAACAAAACAAAACAAAAATAGATAAACTGAAATTAGAGAAAACCAGACGAAGCCCCGTACAGATTTTCTTTATGATTTTGGTAATATACACCAGGCTACTAGGCACAACTGAATAAGCTGGTCAATTGGTAGCAGCAAAATCTTTATCCTAAACTCTTTATGGTTAAAATTATTTTCATATAAATGATTTTTTGTCTCTTGATTCAATTTTCAGTGAACATGTTTAAGAGCAAATGTGTTAATTATAAGCAAACAGGGCTTAAAATACCACTATTATGAGCATATTTTTTTTTCAGATGATTTTTAGACTTTTAAAAGAGAACGTTTTTTAGAAGATAGAATATATTATTTCAGTTTTTCTCTGCTCTTCACATTTTTTCTCCTTAATGTAATCCAAAGACAAAATATAATACGTATGAACTCATGGGGCTTAAAAACCAATCTTTACCACCCTGTAAATTCTTTCTCAATTTTCTATGCCCAGTAAGAAGAGATTTGGGGCCTATGGTCACCAGAGAACTGAGATTATTAAATGACCATTTTCAATCTGTTAGAGTTCTGTGGTGAGGTTAGAGACATTGAATTAAGTGGGCTCAAATTTTAATCTGTTTTATAAGAAAGTGTCACTTTATATCATGTGAAAAAAATACTTCCTCAATTGGGACACAAAACATCAAAGCACTTCTTTGAACCTTTCAATATGTCTCCTAGGATAAAACAAAATCCTGTTTTACTTTTCACATCATACAGACTATTTTTTTTCAGTCTGCCACCTAGATTACTTACCATTTTTATAAATAACTGACTGTCCTAACATTTAATATTCTTGTTTTAATGTTTACATGTCATGAAGACAAAGCATTTGAAATCTGTATTAAAAACTCATCTTTAATTAGGGTACATAAAACGTGTTAACATTTCCAAATAAAATATGGTGCTTGATATACAAGATTCATGTAGAATTGATTATCCAAGCGCATCTTGAAAAACCCTTAGGATTATGATTTTACTTTTCTCTAATCCCTTTTGATAATGGAGATAATGCAAATAGACATTGAAAGTTAATAACATCGTCATATGGTGGAGATAGGCAATTTAGCAAAAGCACATATCACTATTTTCCATGAACATACACATACAAAGCATTTGCAGCCTCCACGTTACCTGAAATCACTAAAAGCAAAGCGAATAATTTAGGAAAATGTTATATATTCTACTAATCAGTGTCTCATTTTCATTGTTTTCTGCAGTTTTTTTAATCTAAATGTCTTTTTCCCATGTAGGATTGATCTTTTAGAGTTAAGTTGAAGACTCTGAAACTGTCTCTTGTTATTGTTTGCTACTTAGAGCTATTTCCCCAAAGGATTGTAATCAGTTTGCTTCTAAAGAATATGTGATGTTTCAAAGAGAATGGCAGACAGAAAATTAAAAAAAAAAAAAATACAACATAGAAATACATAAAGTAGGTTGCAAATTGTCTTATTAACTTTGGCCAATTAGTCTGAAACAAGTTCTAAACCTATGCTCTCAGAAATGTCGAATCTATATTTGTATCAAAAAGTGATTCAATTTTAATCCATCCATATGCCTGTGATTTAGAAAAATAAATAGAAGATACGCGGTGACAAACATTGCAAAATGACTTTATTTACAGCAAATCAATATTGGGCAACTGCATGACTTTTTATGTTTTCTGTTATACCTGGCTGTGAAAGTACAAATATAGAACAGCCATAGATAGAGTCTGAGTTGATATGTCAATAATAAACATGTATTTGTAACACTGATGCCTTTCTGTTTAGAGACAGGCAATCTGGTAAGTTTCTGTACATTTAAATCATTTCTTTAAAATTAATGAAATCACTGGATATGATAAAACTAGTCCATTGTTTCATATTCCAATGTATATGATTCTGTAAGTAATTCTAAGAGCTAAGTATATGGCCATCTAAGTAATTCTAAGTAAATAGATATATGTAATTCTAAGAACCAGTTATATTAAATACTGTCCTAAAAGTCTAATATAATACATTTGCATGTCTATAGATAGAATTTCTATGTGTTTACTTATACTGTGTATACTTATATACACACAGCTGTAAATTGGTAAGTACGTTTTGAATAAAATTATTATATTCATATTTCATAAAACTTGCCCTTCTTGAGTTTGATGTGTCAGTGAAATTTTACTGCTGTCAAACTCTTCCAAGTCAGAGTCATTGTTTAAAGGAATATATTTTTCCTGCTTGTCTGCTTCCATCATTTTCATTTCTGAAAGTCTGGATTCAATAATCTCTGAAAGTCTGTGTAAATCCTAAAGTGATTTAAAAGCTATGCCTATAAATTCTATTTGTATCCTAGAATAACATTTAGGAACAAACTTTGGGATAGGCAGCTTGTTAGCCTGAGCTTCCTAACTTAGTGTTGAACCTGCAGCCCAAGAAGCCTGTGGGGTTTTCTGCAAAAGTTCCTCCCACTTTAACTGCAGGTAGGATTTCAGTTTCACCTTCACAGGACTGGATGTGGGGAGGGCAAAGGAGAGAACAAGTCTAGCAAGATAAAGGACTCACATGAGGAGAGGTGATGTGAAAGCAAATATCAATCAATAACCAACAACCTGTTTTGTGAATTTTGATCTAAAGTTTCCCTTCATCTGAAACTGTTAATAAAAAAGAGCCAAAACAATTTTTAAAAGGAGGAATGACAGTGTCATTTTATTATTTAATTAATTTATTTATTTGACGTTTAAGTTCATGGTTACCAGTGCAGGTTACATAGGAAAACTTGTGTCATGGGAGCTTGTTGCACAGGTTATTTCATCACCCCAGTATTAAGCCTAGTACCCATTAGTTATCTTTCCTGGATCTTCTCCTTCCTCTCCCACTCCTCCCTCTGAAAGGCCCCAGTGTGTGTTATTCCCTCTGTGTGTTAATGTGTATTACACACCCTAAAAGACAGGCTTCAGGCTTCCTTTTTTTTTGTTTTTTGTTTTTTGTTTTGACGGAGTCTCGCGCTGTTGCCCAGGCTGGAGTGCAGTGGCGCCTCTAGGCTCACTGCAAGCTCCGCCTCCCTTGTTCACGCCGTTCTCCTGCCTTACCCTCCGCAGTTGCTGGTACTACAGGCACCCACAATCACGCCCCGCTATTTTTTTGCATTTTTAGTAGAGACAGGGTTTCGCCGTGTTAGCCAGGATGGTCTCCATCTCCTGACCTCGTGATCCGCCCACCTTGGCCTCCCAAAGTGCCGGGATTACAGGCATGAGCCACCGCACCAGGCCGGCTTCATTTTTAATTCTGTGGCCAAACACTAAACAGCATTCTTGAGCCAGATTTTTTTTCTTTCTAGATCAGGCTACTGTAGTCTCCACGTTCTGTGATGTCTTTTATTCAAGTAAGAATACAAGTCCTTTCAGGTATCTTCAAAATCTTTATTTTGATATGTAACTCTGGCAATAAAGTATTAATACCTATGAGTTGGATGTAAATAAAGTCCATTAATCATTTGTTTATCAAAAAGATTCAGAAAATTAGTAGGTTGTTCATATGTGGACAATATTCTTATTAATCTATTAGTTCAGTTCATTTTGCAAAGGGTAGTTACTTGTGCAGGCAATTGCCATCTCTTCATCTTTCTCTTAGAAACTGGTTCTCAGGCTGGAACATTACATTCACTTGGGGAGTGTTTAAAAAATATCAATGCCAGGGCCTCAATCCAGATGAATTAAATCACAGATTTTGAAGGTAGAACCATATTTACATATGTATATATATATATATGAATTCATATATGTATATGAATTTTGAAGGTAGAGCCCATATATATATGAATTACTCTGAATTATATGTATATATATACATACGATTTTCTAAGTAATTCCAAGAACTAAGTATATGACTAAGTAATTGTATATGTAATTCTAAGAACCAGTTAGTATTAAAAAATACTGTCCTACAAGTCTATTTTCAGTTTATTCGGTAAGGTTTTTGGTTGCAAAGATCATAACCCTTACTGGCTTAGACAAAGGACTTTGGGTGTGATAGAATTTTGGCACCAAACTTTTGTCCTTTTCTGGGAATGTGAGCTGGATATGGTGAACTGAATGATTATAGAATGGTATTCCTTGAGTATGAAGTGAGTATGTTCTCTGTGTGAGAGAAGGAATAAAAGAGCCATCTGGTGATCTAATCAAAAGGGTTCGCTACGATGGAGACTGACCAGCTATTCACCAAATTGTTTCCGTCTCTCTCGGACACGTAGCTAGATGATATGCGGTTACGTACGGCTGTAGGACTGAGTTCCCAATGATGAATGGTGATGAAAAAGTGCTTCTGACACTTTCAAATCTGAACATAAAGCTGTTTTATCTATTCACTTGCTCCATTGAACACACTCTGAAAACTTAGAGGAAGGCAGAGTTAGAATATGCAAGAAGTTAGTAAATTTTTGCATGGAAGGCAGCTCCCAGGAGAGCCATCTTACCAAAAACACTCACAATGGGCTACTGTATGAGCAGCAGATACATTTTTACTGTGGTCAGCCACTGAAATTTTGGAAATTCTTATTTTAACATTTAGCCTGTCTTCAGTAATACACAGAAGAAAGTATCAGAAGATGAATGCGATATTCAGGTCTCAGGAAGAGAAGGATTAAGAACTGATGTGAGAATTCTAGTAGCAGCAGTTTGCTGATCTTGAACGTGGAGCACTACCTGTAATGGAGCTCCAACAACTGCCAACCCCCATGATACTTCATTTTCAACTTCTTTTTTTTCTGGAAGCAAGAATCTGAAGGATTCATAGTTAATCCACTGTCAACTCTGGATCAGTTAGCTGTAGGTAGTGGAAGAGAGCACAATTTTGGAAAGACAGAGAGAGTCTCCTTAAGTATGTTTCATATACTTAAGTAGGGTCAAGACTCTCCCCTACACATTCATGTAATTTTTTCTGTTGTATTTCAATTACTGCTTTTATTATTTCTATAGGGCTTCTGTGTAAAATCCCTCAAAGCTTGTATGAAATTACTAGAACAAAAATAAATGTATAAATAATACATAGATCAAGGATTCTATTTCTTTCCTCTTTTTAAGTTAGCAGTGCCATTTATTTCTCCACAGGCCTTTGGCATCATTCATATTCTTCAACCTCTTCATAGATTTCTAACAGTAGTTCACTGATCTCATTTACACGTTTTTCATATATCCTGAAATATAATTATCCTCCCACCATGAGAATTTAATTCATTTACAACAACCCAGGAATTCTCTGACAATCTCTTCTTAAATATTAAGTTTATTTCCTTCTTATCATGCTGAAGTTCATTCTCCTTGACAGGGAAGATAGAAATATGATGACAGAGAAAAAGTGCCTCATGTTGTCCATCAACAGTGTATCATAGGCTGCTGAAAACCAGCCTTTGTATTTCATCATCTTTCTTGATTTGAATTTAACCAAAACAGGGGACATTGTTGTTCAGAACAATTCTTTAAAGCCTAAACTCATTAGGAGCTTTAGATACAGTAATATTGGTCTTACTGGCTTATGTAATCTTCCTACTGATCTTTAAGAGCACTTTCCCCATCATTTTTATATATAAATTTTACAGTGTGAATTCATCAGAGCACATCGTATGTACTTTTTCTGGCTTTATTTAGGTATTTTTTTCCTACCTTTCTCAATAGGATCATTTATGGTTGAAAAAATAAATATTATACTTCTGAGAATCCCTAAGTCACCATCTATGACAGAATCTCATATCATAAGATCAATACTATCTCTTTCCTAAATGTTTGAATTTCTGCCTTTAAGGATACATGTCTTCATCTTCTCAGTTATTATAAACTCTTAAATCATGTGGTTTCTTTTTCCTTGTTTTATTGTTGCAAAGAGAAGGAATGGCACTAAGGAAGGAACTATCTATCATTTTTAGATTTTCTGCCTTGGAAATATAATTGTTAATATATTCAGAGTCACTAGCCTAGCTGCAAAACTAGTTAAGAGCATATAAAAATAAAATGTAAAATGAGAATGACAATTTTTGAATTCACATTCACAGACCTCCATCAACCAGAATATGTAGATACTTTCATTAAATGATGAGCTTATTCTTCCTCTGCAGTCAAATGTATATAAAATGTCAAATTATAATCTAATGACATTGGGCAAATTGAAATATGTTGGGTGATTTTTATTATTAGGATCATCATTCCATAAAAGCCAGATGTGTCAACCTTACCAAGAAGGAAATATCTGCATATTTGCTTTGGGAAGCTGAAGAGGATCTCTTGAGCCCAGGAGTTGGAGGTTGCACTGAGCTATGATTATACCACTGTACTCCAACCTGGGTGCACACTGACACCTTGTTTCCAATACATATATCTGTACCTATATTTAAACAATATATATAGACACATACTTCATATATATATGAAATTTTTCTGGCTAGTATTTAGGACCCCTAAAATCTTTGGATATTTTGGGGATTTTGTTCTATAATTGTATTTTACTTATGCATTTTAATTACTAAATTATAAAAAATTAGTTATAAAACTAAATTATATTTTCAAGGAGTTATTTATAGTTGAAAATAATTTTAATTCTCAAGTTAATGTTCTAAATTGATAAAACAGCCTACAATTTTGAGAGGATATGAAGACAACAGTTTCATATCTGTCTCTAAGCCATTTATTGCCATATTGAAAACAAAACCTTTTTGGGGTTATTTCACTAGGCAATCAGTCATAAATTACCTGTAAAGGCTAGTTTTTTATCCAAGTCCCAGGGTGCGATAAGATTTACTTAGAAATCCATAACTAGGCAGAAATATGAAAATATTTTCTTGCTTTCCCACACTCCCTAAGGCAAATTTACCTATCTCTGCTTTAAGCATTTATGTGCTGATAATTTAGCTCTCCAAAAATAATACCGTTTTACTATTTTCACATTTTCTGTGGCTCTATACTCCCTGATTCTTGCAAATTTCACTTCAACACAAATTAATTCTTATGTCTGGAGAACTGGCCTGGAGCAGTTTTTTTTTTTTTTTTTTTTCAAGATGAATTTTCAGCAAAGCGTATCAAGAATTTGTTAGGAACTATATATTATTAGTGAAATAAACTCCAAGGATTTCCCAGATATTTGGAAGTTGCCAGTGGTTTCTCACTTGTGTACCAAGGGTACATTAGATGGTCTAGGATACTTACATAATACTATTATATCAATTTATCTTTTCATTTATTCTTAACCATATATTTACAGGTCAATTTTCATAGGCCCAAAAGAATAAAAAATTTTCGTGCAGGTAAGTATCTTCTTGAGATACTGTTTTCTTGTCCAAAACACCTTCTTTTTAATATCAAATGAACATTTATTGCTCTAATCCAGTATTTAGCTCCATTCCAACTAGTCTTAGCAAAACTTAAACAATTTTATTTACTTTCCTAAATTTATACTTGAGATTACAATTACTCTTTGACACCATCTGACAAAACTGCCACATTTTCCTTTTCCTTTTCCTTTTCCTATTCTCCATGATGACGTTGTCAAACATACTGTACTTTTTTTCAATACTCTCTTGTCTGTATTCACATCACAGAAAATCAAAGACTTAACAGGTGAATAATCCTAACTTGTGGAAGAAAGAAAAAGTTGCCTGTAATTGCAATCACTCTTACTTCTTTCCTTTTTTTTTTTTTTTTTACAGTCTTTAATAATTCATTGTTGTGTGCCAAGGAACTACTAGATTCTGCTACTGGGTTTACAGTCTAGTAGTCAGGGAGAAATACAGGTATATCGGAAAGTCCCACATTATGTGATAATGTTCTGACTTATAAGTGGGAGCTAAATGATGAGAACACATGGGCAGATAGAAGGGGACAACACACACTGGGGCCTATTGCAGGGCGGAGGGTAGGAGGAGGGAGACAATCAGGAAAAATTACGAATGTGTACCAGGTTTAATACCTGGGAGATGAAATAATCTGAACAACAAATCCCCATGACACTAGCTTATGTATGTAACAAACATGCACGTGTACCCCTGAACTTAAAACAAAGTTAAGAAATATTAAAAATACTATATAGAGGTGTGATTGAGCTTAAGATACCACCAGAAGAGAACTCTAATCAGATAGGTAATCAAGGATTATTCTACTGTCTGTAATGCATGAGCAAAATCTTGAAGAATGAGTAAAGATTAGCCTGGAGAGTGGAGTGAGAAGTTCTAACCAGATGACTTGGAATTTGTGTAGTCTTGGGTACAAAGGAGCATGAAAGTTTTCTGTTATTTATTTTTTTTCCCTGAAGAATATATTTATTTATTTAAATTCTTAGTTATTGTTTGACTGAAACAAAGGGAATATATGGGATATTGGTTCCAGTATCTGAAGCTAGAATCCACAGGTGCTGACATAGGTATTTCGCAACTGGAGGAGATGTTCTTTTTCCTGTCTAAAGCTAAATCCTCCACCACTATCTTTGATCTCATTTTTCCTATATTCATCAAATATCCCATCTTGGGTCTTTTCTCGTTTTCCTATAATGACTTTGTTTGCTTAGCATAAAAATATACAGTCATGTGCTACATAACAATGTTTGAGTCAACAACTGACTGCATGCACAATGGTGGTACCACAACATTGTAATAGAGCTAAAAGGTTCTTATTGCCTAGTGATGTCGTAGCCACTGTAGAAGTGTAGTGCAACAATTCATTCAGGTGTTTGTGGTGATGCTGGAGTGAACAACTGTGCACTGATTTTTATCATTATTTTAGAGAGTATTTCTACTTTTTAAAAGAGTTAACTTTACAACAGCTTCAGGCAGGTCCTTAGGAGGTATTCTAGAAGAAGGCATTATTGCCATAGGAGGTGACAGCTCTATGCATGTCATTGTCCCAGAAGAGCTTCTTGTGAGACAAGATGTGGAAGTGGACGACTGTTATCGGTGATCCTGACCTTGTGTAGGCCTAGGCTAATGCAAGTTTGTATCTTTTTTTTTTAAGTTAAAAAAGTAAAAAGTAAAAGAAAAAAAAATAGAAAAAAGCGTATAGTATAAAGATAAAAGAAAGAATATTTTGTACAACTGTAAAAAAGTGTTAAGAGTCAGAAAGTTAAAATATTAAAAATCTTATAAGGTAAATAAATAAACTAAGGTCCATTTATTATTGAGGAGAAGAATTTTTAACAAATTTAGTATAGCCTCAGTCTACAGTGTTTATAACATCCATGGTAGTGTACAGTAATATCCAAAGCCTTCACATTCATTCACCACTCACTCGCTGACTCACCCAGAGCAAATTCCAGTTCTGCAAGCTCTATTCATGGTGCACCACTTTTAAAAAATCTTTTATACTATATTTTTAGTGTACATTTTTTATGTTTAGATATGTTAAGTTAACAAATACCATTGTGTTACAGTTTCCTACAGTATTCAGTGCAGTAACATGATGTACAGGCTTGTAACCCAGGTGTGACAGGCTATATTATATACATAGGGGTGTAATAGGCTATACTATATAGGCTTGTGTAAGTACACACTGTAATATTCAATTATTAAATCATTCAACGATGCATTTCTTAGAACATATCCATGGGATTTTTAAATAAGGCTGTAAAGAAGGAAAGCTATGAAGTTTTTTTTTTTTTTTTTTACCTGGACTGATATCTCTGAAACGTTTGACCATTTTTTTTCTCTCAATGCTCCTCTGATTTATTTTTACATCTCTACCTTCTCAATTTTCTTGAAGAGACTCCTCTACTTTCACTCACTCACTGAAATCAGTACAGCTCAGGATTCTATCCTTAGGCCTTGATCTTTTTTTTTTTTTCTATTCTAGATACATCATCCACATAACCATGGCTTCAACTACCATTTATATTCTAATGGCTAGATTCAGCCATTCTGTCTATCTGTCTGTCTGTCATCTATCTATCTATCTATCTATCTATCTATCTATCTACCTACCTACCTACCTATCATCTATCTATCTATCTCTGTGCACTGACTATTCATTGACTACTTCTTATGCACCTCCCATTGTTATGTATACCAGGGACATGGTGTAAAAAATGTAAAGTACCAGATCTATGGAAAATTACAATCTAGAGGATGGGAACTAATAAGCACAGCATACAGCATTCCAGGGTCATTAGTGTCATAAAGAGAAAAATGTAGGGGAAGGGGATAATTATGGGTCATGGAAAGACTTTTTGAGATAGCATTTTCATAGAGAAATAAATGATACGAGGGACAATTATATTTAAAAATCTGTCATGAAAACATTCTAGGCAGGGTGAACATCGAGTTCAATAGGAATGTTCTTGGCAATTACCACAAACATCAGGAATGCCATTGTGACTGGAGAATATACATACATGGTGATAAATAATAGGAGTTACGTTGGGAGAGTTAGGTAACTAAGAATCAGATTTTGTATAGCCTTATAGCTCTCTCTCTCTCTCTCTCTCTCTCCATATATATATATGTTAATCTCTACATCTATGTGTCTGTATTAGGGTTCTCAAGAGGGACAGGACAAATAGGATAGATGTGTATATGAAACAGAGTTTATTATTAAGGATAGATATATATATATATAAAGGAGTTTATTATTAAGGAGTATCGACTCACATGATCACAAGCTGAAGTCCCACAATAGATGGGCTGCAAGCTGAGGAGCAAGGAAGCAAGTCTGAATCCCAAAAACCTCAAACGTAGGGAAGCAGACAGTGCAGCCTTCAGTCTGTGGCCCAAGGCCTGAACCCTTGGTAAACCACTGGTGTAAGTCTAAGGCTCCAAAAGCTGAAGAACTTGGAATCTGATGTTCAAGGGCTTCTATTTTCCTGATTGTCTCCCTCCTTCCACCCTCCACCCTGCAATAGGCCCCAGTGTGTGTTGTCCCCCTCTATATGCCTGTGTGTTCTCATCATTTAGCTTCCACTTATAAGTGAGAACATTATCACATAATGTGGGATTTTCCGATATACCTGTATTTCCTCCTGGCTACTAGACTGTAAACCCAGTAGCAGAATCTAGTAGATCCCTGGCACATGACGATGAATTACTAAACATGGTAAAAAAAAAAAAAAAAAAAAGGAAAGAAATAAGAGTGATTGCAAATACAGGCAGTTTTTTTCTTTCTTCCTCAAGTTAAGATTATTAAGTAGTACCTTAAATGTGACTTTAAACCTCCTTTGAGCCAAATTACCTTCAGGATGTGATTGAGTCCCCAAAGAGTGCCTGGTTCATGATTGATACATTACATAATGAAGCACATGTGGAACATGGACAGAACTTTGCTCTTATTTTCTTGAACTTGTCACTATTACTACTACTTGCAGCCACTACTGTGTTGAGTTCCTGCAGTGGGCAAGGAAAACATCTGAAGACTATATGTGAAACCTGAACAAACATATAAAAGTATCTGACCATATTTTCCCACATATATTAGAGCTTAACTTTTGTAAATATTCTCCTGTCTTGTACAATATACATTTTTTATGTATTGTATTAAAAATGTAAATCAGAACTTAGAATATGCCTAGATATAGTATCTTAATAAACTTCCCTTATCCCGTGATATGTCTGTTTCTCCCTCGCTTAAAGGGGCTGCAACTATTCCCTGCCATGAGAAACGTGTTTCAAGAGAAAACACTTTTCCTCAAATGCCAATCCACATTCTTCATTATCTTGAGTTGTAACCACAATCAACACTTTCTGTGCCTAACATGAATGGTTTTATGATTTAATCAACAGAGACATGAATGCAGCTGTGCTTAGGAGCATTTTAAATGGAAATAATAAATACAGGGCAGAACCCAAGAAGGTTCTGAAGACACAATTAGTTGGTCATTTGGATTACTTGCATTCTCCACATATACTTTACTTTCCATCCCCTAATAAACACCTGTTGTACTAGGAAAGATTCTCATAGCATGGACCATTTAATAGAATATAAATAAACCAGTTCAGAGAAACTACATTGGCATCAGGCAATTTTAGAAATTTGTGCAAATGCAGGAAAATGTTGGATTGGTGCAAAAGGAGGAATTGCTTGATACCTGAGTCCTGGATCTAGAGCTATTGAAAACACTTAATCTTTGAATATCTGAGCAGAGAATGAATATCCTTAAGTTGTAAAAAGGATGGTTATATTGTTAGGATTTGTAAAATATATATTATTTTGTGAAAGATAGAAGGAAGGTTATATTTTATTACTGATCAGCCAAAGCATAGACACTATCAGAGACACTTGTTTGTTTGTTTTCTGTTTTGAGTTATTTTTGTGGCTATTTTCAGCATCAGTGCATATTTTTGCTTTGGGAAATGCCTCACTGTATGCAGTATTGGTAGGAAACAATGCCATATCTTCTCAGGAAAAGTCATTATGAGGGAATGATCCTACTTTTCTGTCACTGGTAGAAAAGGCATACGGACCCTAACTGATTGAAAGCTCATGTCTGGGACTTGAGATGCAAAGATAAAGGATGAGAAACTGGTACACTGGGTAGAATGCTTTTAATAGAGCCTGGTTGCTGTATTTCTTGTTTCTTTATCTTCTAGAGCTGCCCTTGTTCCTGCCTATTTTATAGACCAGTTCTCCAGTCTTCCTATTGATTTTATGAGCTTCCATGTGGTCTTCCTGTACATTTACTCTTGCTTTTGTTTTTATTTAAGACAACCTGATCGGCAACTTCTTTTCTCATTGAGAAGACTAAAGACTATCTCTTCATTTCTCCCATATTACTCAACTACTCTACTATCCCTATCCCTTCTCCCTGTAGGGATACTTCTAAATGCTGAAGAATAAAAATCCTGACCTCTTCCCAAATGCGTAATATATTTAGAAAACAAACTAAAGTCATTAAATTATAAGCTGAGCTGCAATTACTTGGCCCACTCCTCTACTGATACTCTTTTATTCCCTTTTTTAAGAAACACATGGTTTTGCTATGAAATATTCATTAGTGGTTGTGACAACCCTTTTCACCTGTATAGAAAAGTCATGGATACTTATATATAGTTTTAATTCATTTCATTTAAAAGGATAATTTTTCCTTGTACTTTCTTCTTTTAATTTTTTAAAAATTGACTCATAATAGATCTACATATTTTGGGGTAAATATGATAAATTGATACATGCATATAATGTATAAAGGTCAAATCAGGATAATTGGATTATCCATTGCCTTAAATATTCATTTTTTGTTTATGCTAGGAACATTCAAATTATTCTCTTCCAGCTATTTTGAAATGTACAATAGATTAATGTCAAGTATAGTCACCCCGCTGAACACAAGGTCCTCTTACTTTTCTCTAACTGTATCTTTGTGTTCATTATTCAACATCTTTTCTTATCCCTCTCCTCCCCACCTTTCCTGGCCACTGGAAACCACTAATCTAACTCTCTATCTTTATGAGATACACTTTTTTTTTAACCTCCCACATATGAGTGAGGTAGTGCAGTATTTGTCTTTTTGTGCTTGGTTTATTTCACTTAACATAATGACTCTCATTTTATCCATGTTTCTGCAAATGACAGGATTTTATTCTTTTTATGGTGGAGCAAGCCTGCTCCCTCTTCACCTTTTGCCATGAGTAAGAGCTTCTGAGGTCTCACCAGAAGCTGAGAAGATGCTGTTGCTATGCTTGTACAGCCTGCAAAACTGTGAGCCAATAAACTTCTTTTTTAAAGACAAACTTCTCAGCCTTTAGGTATTTCTTTGTAGAAACACAAAACAAACTAATACAATGACATTGAATATTTTTTCATATACCTGTTTGCCATTTGTCTGTCTTCTTTAGAGAAAGGTCTGTTAAGATCTTTTGCCCATCTAAAAGTTTGATTATGTATTTATTTGCTACTGAGGTGTTTAGGCCCCTTATGTATTTTGGCTATTAATCTCTTGTCAGTTTGCAAATATTTTCTTCCATTCTGTGTATTGCCTGTTTGTTGATCGTCTCCTTTGCTATGGAGAAGTTTTTTAGCTTAATGTTATCCTATTTGTCTATTTTTGCTTTTGTTGCTTGTGCTTTTGAGATCTTACCCAAAAACTCTGCCCAAACCAAGTCTTGAAGTGTTTCCCCACTGGAAATTTCTCCTGGTAGTTTCATAGCTTCGTCCCTTAGATTTAAGTTTTTTACCCATTTTGAATTAAAGTTTTATATAATTAAAAACAGGAGTCTAGTTTAATTATTCTGCATATGGTTATCCAATTTTCCCAGCACTATTTATTCAAGAGACCGTCCTTTCCCCATTGCATGTTCTTGCCACCTTTGTGGAAAATAAGTTAGCTGTAAATGTGTGGATTTGTATCTGGGTCCTCTATTTGTTTCTATTGGTCTATGTGTCTGTTTATATGCCAGTAACATGCTGATTTGGTTATCATCACTTTGCAGTATAATTTGAAATCAGGTAATGTGATAATGTCTCCAGCTTTGTTCCTTTTGTTCAAGAGTGCTTTGGCTATTTCAGGTCTTTCGTTGTACCATATAAATGGTAGGATTTTAAACAAATTTCTTTAAAGAATTTCGTTGGTATTTTGATAGGGATTGCACTGAATCTGTAAATTGTTTGGGGTACTATTGTCATATTAACAATATTAATTTTTTTCCAATACATGAGCATGGAATATCTTTTCTTTCTTTGTGTGTGCCCTCTTGAATTTTCTTCATCAGTGTTTTACAGTTTTCTTTATATAGATCTTTACTTTTTGGGTTAAATTAATTCCTAAGTATTTAGTATTCTTTGTAGCTATTGTAAATAGGATTGGTTTCTTGATTTCTTTTTCAGATTGTTCTCTGTTGACATATATGAATTCCACTGATTTTTCTATGTTGATTTTGTGTTGTGTAATTTTGCTGAGTTCATCTACCAGTTTTAACTATTTTTTTTTTTTTTTTTGGTTTTGGTTTTTTTGCTTTGTTTGGTGGAGTCCTTAGGCTTTGCTAAATGTAAGATCATGTCATCTGCAAACAAGGCTAGTTCAACTTCTTCCTTTCCAATTCGGATGTCTCCTTTCCCTCCCCTCCCCTCCCCTTCCCTTCCCTTCTCTTCCCTTCCCTCTTTTACCTAATGTTTTCCCTTCTTTTCTTCTTTTACCTAATTGCTCTGTCAAGGACTTCCAGTATTACATTGAACGAAAATAATAAAAGTGAAGATCCTTGTCTTGTTCCAGATCTTAGGGAAATGGCTTTGATGTACTGCACTCAGTATGATTTTGGCTATGAGTTTTTGCTGTATGGACTGTATTATTTTGAAATATGTTCTCTTTGTACCCAGTTCGTTGATTTTTTTTTTTTAATCATAAAGGGATGTTTTATTCAATGCTTTTTTCAGCATCTATTGAAATGATTATTCGGTTTTGTTGTTGCTTATGTTAATGTGACATATCAAGTTTAATATTTTGCATATGTTGAATGATTCTTGCAACCTTGATATAAATCCCACTTGAGTATGGTGAGTGATCTTTTTAATGTGTTGAATTTGGTTTGCTAGTATTTTGTTGAGGCTTTGCATTTACTTTCATTAATTATATTGGTCTATAATTTTCTTTTTTTATTGTGTCCTTTTCTGGTTCTGATATCAGAGTAATTCTGACTTCTTAAAGGAGTTTGAAAATATTTTTTCCTCTTTTTTTTTTTTTTTTGGCAGCATGTAAGTAGAATTGGTATTAGTCCTTCTTTAAGTGTTTGGTAGATTCTATCAGTTTATTCCTCAGATCCTGGGCTTTCTTTGATGGGAGACTTTTTATTATGTATTATGGCTTCTATTTCATTACTTGTTTTTAGTTTGTTTAGGTTTTCTAATTTTTCATCCTTCAATCTTGGTAGGTTGTCATGTGTCCAGAAATTTATGCATTTTTTTCTAGGTTTTCTAATTTGTTGGCATCTGGTTGCTCACAGTAGTCTGTAATGGTTCTTAGTATTCTGTGCTCTCAGTTGATAAGTCTTCTTTTTTGTTTCTGATTGTATTTATTTGGATTTTCTCTCTTTTTTCTCAGTTTAGCTAAAAGTATATTTTAAAACTCAGTTTAAAATTGTTTTGATCCTCTGCAGTTTTTAGTCTTAGTTTTATTTATTTCAGCTCTGACCTTTATTTTTTCTTTCCTTCTATTGTTTGGGGGTTTCATTTTTTTTTCACTATTATAGTTCCTTGAGGTGCACTGTTAGGTTGTCTATTTAAAGTCTTTCTACTTTTGGTTATTGCTATGGAACTCCCTCAGTACTGCTTTTGCTGTATCCCATAGATTTTGATATGTTGTATTTCCATTGTCATTTGTTTCAAGATATTCCTAAATTTCCTTCTTAATTTATTCATTGACTTATTGCTTGTTCAAGGGCATGTTATTTAGTTTCCATGTGTTTGTTTTGTGTAGTTTCCAAGGTTCAAACCCTCTTGTTATTGATTTCTAGTTTTATTTCATTGCAGTTACAAAATATATTTGATATTATTTCTACTTTTTTTGAATTTGTTGCAGCCTAAACTGTAGTTTACCCAGGAGAATGTTCCATGTGCTGATGAAAAGAATGTGTATTCTGTAGCAACTGGACAAAAATATTTGTAAAGGTTAATTAAGCCTATTTAGCTTAGTTTGTAGTTTAACTCCAATGTTTCCTTGTTGATTTTCTGTCTAAATGATCTGTCCATTGCTGACATTGGGGTGTTAATGTCTCCTACTATTATTGTATCACAGTCTGTCTCTCCCTTTAGATTTATTAATGTTTGCTCTATATACTTGAGTGCTCTGACGTTGAATGCATACATATTTAAAATTGTTATATCCTTTAGCTGAATTGACACCTTTATCAGTGCACAGTGATCTTCTTTGTCTGGTTTCGCAGTCTTTGACATGTAGTTTATTTTATCTGATGTAAGTATAGTTACTTTTGCTCTTTTTTGGTCTCCATTTGTATGGAATAACTTTTTCCATACTCTCATTTCCAGTCTATTTGTGTCTTTATAGGTAATGTTCGTTTCTCATAGACAGCATATAGTTGGGTCTTGTTTCTTTATCCATTCAACCACTCTATGTCTTTTAATCAGAGAATTTAGTCCATTTACATTCAGTATTATTACTGATAAGTAAGGAGTTACTGTAGGAATTTTGTTGATTTTTTTTACAGGTTGGTTTGTAACTCCTCTCCTCCTTTTCTCCTTTTTGTTGCCTTCTTTAGGGTTAAATGATTTTCTCTGGAAGTATGCTTCAATTCATTGCATTTTATTATGTGTGCATCTATTATAGATTTTTGCTTTACGATTACCATGAGGTTTCCAAAAAAATCTTGCAGCTATAAGAAGTTATTTTAAAGACATGATAACATCTTAGATGGCAAAGAAAATAATAGAAACAAATGAAATTTTAAAAATCCTCTGCAAATTAACGTAATTCCTCTCACATTTTGATTTTGTGTTGTCTTAATTTAGATATTTTTATATTGCCTATTTCTTGACAAGTAACTGTGCATATTATTGCTTTTGATAGATTTGTGTTCTGGGCTTCCTTATGAGCAGATTTTCACCACAATTACAGAATTAGACTCTTCTGGGGTTTTCTGTGCACTTAATTTTACCAGTGGGTTTTATACCATTTTTGTTGTTGTTGTTGTTGTTTGTTTGTTTGTTTGTCTTCATGCACATTAGTGTTCTCTTCTTTCAGATTTAAGAACTCCCTTCAATAATTCTTATAAGATCAGAAGGGTGGTGATACATTCTCTCAGTTTTTATTTGTCTGGGAAAGACTATCGCTCTGCATTTGAAGGATAGCTTTGCTGGATTTTGTATTCTTGGATGACAGTGTTTTTTTCCAACACTTTAAAAATGTCATCTTACTCTTTCCTGGCCTGTATAATTTCCTTTGGGGTGTCTGTTGCCAGATGAACTGGAAGGATTTAAAAAAATATGTTATTTGCTTCTTTTTAACTTGCTACTGTTAGAATATTAGAATCCTCTCCTTTTCACTGACCTTTGAGAGTGTGAGTATTGAATATCTCGGGGTGGTCTTATTTGGACTTATTTGGGTAGAATCTATTTGTTGTTCTCTGATCTTCCTGTACCTGGATATTTATATTTTTCTCAAGTTTTAGAAAGTTTTTTTTTTGTTATTTTCTCTTTAAATCAACTTTCTTAACCTTGCTTTTGCTCATCTCTCTGTTGAACACCAACAATTCCTAGACTTGGTTTTCTGAGATATTTTTCTATATTTTGTATGTGATATTTGTTACTTTTCATTCTTTTTCTTCTTTCTTCTCTGTGTATTTTCAATTAAATAGGCTGCCTTTGAGCTCACAAATTCTTTCCTCTCCTTTATCCATTTGGCTGTAGAAAGCTTATAATAATTCTTTTTCAGTTCAGTAAATGTATCAGTTCCAAGATTTCTATTTGATTTTTTAATTATTTCAATCTCTTTGTTAAATTTCTCTGACAAATTTCTGAATTAGTTTTCTGTGTTATCTGGAAAATCAAATCACTGAGTTTCCTTAAAACTGCTAATTTTACATTTTTGCTTAGAGAGCTCACATATCTCCATCTTATTAGTCTTCATTGCTGGTTTCTTGCTTTGCCTATTTGGAAAGGTCATGATTCTCTGTTTGCTGTTGCTTCTTGCAAATATATGTCTATGCCTTTGCATTGAAGTATTAGCTATCTATTCTTGTCTTCTCTGTCTTATTTTTGACTTTTCTTGGATATGTTTGCTTAGAGATTCTTTGTAATTTTTGAATTTCCTTTCTTTCTTTCCTGCTAGGTCATTACCTCATATTTGGCACTAGATGGTGGCATAAGCCCAGGTTTGCCTCAGCTTTAGTAAACAATCAGAGCACTCCCTGCCCTGAATGAGGGAGTTCTCAAAGGGGATATCCTGGCAGTGTAGGAAAGCTTCTAGGAGTTTGTGCCAAGCGGACCTTTGGAATGTACCCCCTATAGTGTGGTACTATTGAACAGTCAGTCTGATTGGATGTTTCCTTTGCCCAAGTTATAGTCCAGAGTTTCCAAGATTGGGGATGGTAGTCCCACCTCCACCTTTTGTCTCTGTCTTCAGTGATATTTCTCACTTCAGGCACTGGTGATGATTTCCATGGGTTGAGGCAACAAAAGGTCTCCTGACATGGGAAACTGGTTGTCCACCTTGGTCTCACTTTTTCCATTGTAGAAACCAGGAATTGAGGGAAATTTTTCTGTGTACTTGGTACAGGGCAGATTGTGGGGCTGGGCATCAATGGTATAGAAGTTCAGTTCTCTTACCATCTGCTTGGAGTTTTTCTTCACCTTTCTGTGGCTCCAGGAACTGTCTCATCCTTATATTTCAGTTCTAGGATAGTGTTGATGATTATCTCCGTGTTGTATATTTGGATTTGGTTTTCTGTGGGGAGGAGCAAAGCCAGCTTGATTTTATGCTGCCACTGTGGGACTGGAAGCTCCCCACATTGCACACTCTTCAATGTTTTGTTTCCTCTATGTGGTTGCTCTCTAAGGCTTTGTCCTGTCTTTTGGTTTCCAGCTTTTGCTCTTCATGTTCTCCAGGCCACTTCCACAGAGTTCCTTCATTTCATTATTTCAACAATTACCTTCATGCTTTGTCTTAGGCTTATCTTTTCACATGGTATGTTTCTGTTTCCATTTGGGCATTTTCCCATCACCTTTGATTCAGATGTCCAAATCTAAATATGAATTCAATCCCCATAAAATTCTATCTTCCTAACCACAATTGTAATATTTGTTAGTTTCATCATTATCCTCCTTATGCTCTGGACTTCTTTGCTCATCACACTTCACCTTAGATTATTTCACATATGTTCTCACCACTTTACACAAGATAGGACACTGAAGCTGATAACTGGTTCTAGCTGCCTTTAACTCCCAATTCGTGTCTCTCCAATCCATCCTGTTTATTCAGTAAAACTCATTGTCCTTAAAAGACATGTTCACACTGTTACTGCTCTGTGAAGCCCATAAAGTTATCAGATCCCTACCTCAGAAATCAGACCACCTCAACAACAGGTGGATGGCACTTACTAGTCTTTTACTTGTAATGACGCTATTTCCTTATCTGCTAAACAAGAATGATGACAATGTTTTCTCTGCCCTCTGCAAAGAAATGATGTGGGAACACTTGAAAGAAATGTCCAGAGCCACATTTATAAATTATTATTATCATACTGTCTTTTGGCAGCACATTAAGTTTTTACTCTTCTTGCTTTTGCTCTATATGTTTTTTCTGTGTTTCCTAGTCAACATTTCTTCACTACTTCTGATAAGGAACCTTTTAGGAGAAGCTTCTCACTGACTCAAAACTTATAATAAAGGTCTTTTCACCCTTTTATTTTTATTTGTTTTTTCCCTTTGTCTGAGTTATTATTCTCTTTTATATACACCTGCCAAGGTATACTGTTATGTTTAGTTCAACCTTTATTTCCTCCATGGGCATTTTCTATAGCATTACTCTCATACATTTCTTCCTTTTTAAAACTGTTATTGCTAATCTGTTGCAATACTTATTGTAACAGGTAATTACTCTTTTGTTGTTATTATTATTATTCTAGTTTTCTCTTTAGCAACTACCACACTTTGGTGAGTATGGTAGGTGCTCAATGGTAGTTTTGATTGACTGACATAAGTAGCAAGTGTTATATAATATAGAAAATGTAAATCCTTCTTTCACATATTTTATACCTAATATTTTTTTTTGCACAAGGGATGATACAAAAATTGCATTACATTAACAAAACAAAAATGATTACATTAGAAATCTGAAATTGCTAAATATAGACATGCCAATCTTTATATTCAAGTGAATCACAAGGACAAATCAGCCTAAATAATAAATTAGAAGTCTGCAATGTGCTTGTGCCACTTGACAATTGAGTCTCATAGACACAAATTGATACCATGGACAGATTTCTTATTAATCATGCTTCACCAGGTCATTGGGTTAAACATTTAAATAATAGGCTAATAGGAGTCTTGCTGGCAATTTAATTCCTGCTTTCCAGGCTCTGGAAGACAGAGTCTCTCCCCTCCTTCCCTGGAGGAGGTGAAGTCCACCAAAATGTCATTATTCTACATGTATAACAGAGTAATTTCTCTTGGTTTCTACATAGGTAAAGTTACAGTTGGCACTTTGTGATGAAGTGTCACTGACTGATCCTCATAGGCTGATTCCTTTCCCCTCCTTACAACAAAGATTCTGTTTTTAATACCTTACTGTGTACTTCCTTTGCCTTATCCATTATGCAAAGAGGTCAGCTAGTAACACTCAATATGACTAATTAAAGAAAGAACTCCAAGGTAAAGTGCACAGAGGCACTTTGGTAATTGCTGTGATATCCATAAATAATAATGACAACTAATGAGACCCGTAATAGCTTTGTAAATAGTCATTTGCCCACTCACAGGAGGTGAATAACAATTTACACGGAGTGAGGAGAGTCAACTCTCATGGGTCATTGGCGCATTTCTTTTTCTGCTTTCTGTAGCCAACTCTTTTTGGCATTTCAGGAATTTCCGGAGGGGGTTGACTTATAACCCGGCTCTAAATGATAGCACAGTGTTTCAATGCATGGAATGAATAGCATGTTGTTTGCGTGGGCTACTTCATTTTTTAACATATTTAGTTAGACTAATTTGAAATATCTTTGGAGATGGTAAGAAGAGTGGCCATATTCAAATACAAAAGAAATTTAGAAAGTTGTTACAAATATAATTTTCTAATTCTATAGCTAGAAGGAGATTAGAGGTTACCTAATAAGAAAACTGAAGTCAAGTAAGGTGAATAAATTTGTGCAAGAACTTAAAACTTGTTTGTGCCAGAGTAGGGACAAGAAGATAGAATCTCTGGACCTGTGCCAGTTATCTTCACAGAGCAGATCTCTGAGGGCTGAAAATCATGAGTAGGGGTGTGGCTTGAATTGGGTTGTGAAGCCCCCTTGGTGATGTCATATTACTGTCTAGTAGCTAAACTGACTACAAATAGCACACTGCTAAAGTAGAAACATAAAATCAGACAGGTGAAACAAATAGCCAGAAGTACATCAAAGCAGGTGTCACAGCGAAAGACCTGAGGATCACTTTCCAAATTCAGGCGGAAGCTTCTCACTCTGACTTAAAAGCAAGGAAACAGACAAATACACTTAGCTTCTGGATAGTACTTTGGTGCCTGGAAAATCGCTCTTCCTTCGGGACTGTTACATCTCTTGAATAATATTCTACTTTCTAAGGATAAAAACCCAATTCCTGAATGTGGTCTTATCTTTTCCCATATGCTCAGAGTCACCATCTTCCTCCTATTCAGGACTTTGTATCTGCTTAGCTTCTTTTTTTGGTCTGGGAAAGTTGATCTCATTCCTCTTTTGCTAGTTAATACCTTTTAATCTTTCAAATCTTAGATCAAGTGGTATTTCCTAGGGAATATCTTCCATGATTTTGACAGGTAAAATCCATCCCTTTATTGTAGACTTTGACAACATTGGGAATTTTTGCAGCAGCTGTCACAGTTGCAGTTGAGTACTTGTTGTCCAGTTTATTTGATAAATATGGATCTCCATCATTAGGTGTATTAGTTCGTTTTCATGCTGCTGATAAAGACATAACTGAGACTGGGAAGAAAAATAGGTTTAATGTACTTACAGTTCCACGTGGTTGAGGAGGTCTCACAATCATAGCGAAAGGTGAAAGGCACATCTCACATAATGGTAGACAAGGGAAGAGAGCTTCTGCAGGGGAATCTTCCATTTTTAAAACCATCAGATCGTGTGAGACTTATTCACTATCACAAGAACAGCAAGGGAAAGACCCACCCCCATGATTCAATTACCTCCCACTGGGTGCCTCTCACAACACGTGGGAATTCAAGATGAGATTTGGGTGGATACATAGCCAAACCATATCACTAGGTTTCAAGTCCCATGAGACCAAGACACTATCTGTTTTTACAAACTGTTTTATTGCCCTTCCCTAGAATGTGCCTGAAACATTGTAAGTACTTAGTTTGATTAAATAAATACATGTATGAAATGAAATAAAACAGAGAATCATTTTAGAGAGAAAGAAAAACACTGCACATTGCTTTGTGTGAAATGCTGGATAGATTGTCTAGGGAGAGCCCATTTCTGTCTTACTCACTGTTGGATCTCCAGCATCTGGCTTTTTACAGGTTCATCTGTCACCTGAGCTTGCAAGATATATCTGGTTATTGAATGGTTAAAGATTTCTATGTTAGGAGGTAAATGTGGCTGTTGACTAGAGTTAAAATCTAAAAGTGTTAGCAAGTGTATTGGTCAGTGAGAAATTGATTAGTTTTGTGAGAGGTTTACTTATGAAATGATTCCATACACTACCTAGACTCTATATGTTGGTAGGAATGGATAAACACCAGGTCAACTCGTTTCAGAATTACAAGCTTAAATGAAGTTCCCACACTCTTTGCAAGTTCAGTTTACATCTGAGGGAGAAGTTTGTGAGTGAGGCTTAGGCAGTCCCATTTGAATTCTTTTACCCATTCTCGTTTATTAAAACTTAAGGAAGCCTTCAACAAATGGTACTGGGACAGCCAGATATCCATGTGCAAAAAAAGGAAGTTAGACCACTTACCTTATACCATGTTTGAAATTAACTCAAAATGGACCATAGACATGTATAAGAGTTGAAACTATAAAACTCTTAGAACATAGAAGAGTACATCTTGGTGACTTTGGATTAATCAATAGTTTCTTAAATATGGCACCAAAATCATAAGAAAGAAAGGAAAAAAATAGATCAATTGTACTTCATTGATATTAAAAATTTTTTGCTTCCAGGGAGAAAAGACAAGCCATATAATGGAAGAAAATCTTTGTAAATAACATATCTGATAAGGAAACTGTATCCATAATAGATGAATTACCCTCACAATTCAACAACAAAAATGCAAATTATGCAATTAAAAATGGATAAAGTTTCAACCAACTAGACACTTAAGGACCTTATCCCAAAATAATAAGAGCCAGAGTCATCTATGACAAAACCCTTGCCAACCTCATACTGAACAGACAAAAGCTGGAACCATTCCCCTTGAGAACCAGAACAAGAGAAGGATGTCAACTCTCACCACTTTTATTAAACATAGTACTAGAAGTCCTAGCAACCAAAATCAGGTAAGAGAAAGAAAGAAAAGTCATTCAGATATGAAAAGATGTTCTCAAACCATCTCTTTGTGCTGACAAAGTGATTCTATATCCAGAAAACCTGAAATACTCTGCCAAAAGGCTCCTAGAACTAATAAATGACTTCAATGAAGTTTCAGAACACAAAGGCAATATACAAAAATCAGTAGCATTTCTATACAACAATAACATTCTATCCTAGAACCAAATCAAGAATACTATCCCATTTACAAAAGCCACAAAACAATTAAATACTTAGGTCTACATCTAACCAAGGAGGTGAAAGATTGCTACAGGGAGAACTAAAAAACACCAATGAAAGAAATCAGAGACACACAAACAAATGGGAAAAACATTCCATGCTTATGGATTGGAAAAATTCTTACTGTTGAAATGTCTATTGTGTCCAAAGCAGTCTAGAGATTTAATCCTATTACTGTCAAACTACCAATGACATTTTTTACAGAAGGAGACAAAAGTATTCTAAAAATCTGTATAGAACTAAACAGAGCCCAAATAGTCAACAAAATATTAAGCAAAAATAAACAAACAAACAAAAAATAAAACAGACAAACAAACCCCCCCCCAAAAACTGGAGCCATCACATTGCCCAACTTCAAAATATATTACAAGGCTGTGGTAACCAAAACAGTGTGGTACTGGTACTAAAACAGGCACATAAATCAGTTGAACCAAATTGAGAACTCAGAAAAAAAAGCCACATACCTACAACCATCTGATCTTCGACAAAGTTGATAAAAACAAGCAATGGTGAAAAGACACTTTAGTCAATAAATAGTGCTTGGATAACTGGCTAGCCATATGACAAAGAATAAACTGGACCCCTACCTATCACCATACACAAAAATCAACTCAAGATCAATTAAAGAAGTAAATGTAAGACCTTAAACTATAAAAATCCTAGAAAAAAAAAAAAAGGAGGAAATATCCTTTTGGTATCAGCTTGAGAAATAACTTACGGCTAAGTCCTCAAAAACAACTGCAACATAAACAAAAATTAACAAGTGGGACCTAATTAAACTCGAGGGCTTCTGCTCAGCAAACAAAACTATCTACAAGGTAAACAAGCAACCTACAGAATGGGAGAAAATAAAAACTATCCATCTGATAATGATCTAATATCCAGGATATATAAAGAACTTAAAAGAAATCAATAAGCAAAAAAGCAAACAACTCATTAAAAAATGGGCAAATACGTGGACACTTCTGATAAAAAGATACATGAATGGCCCAAAAACATATATTAAAAAAAGCTAAGTATCTTTAATTATCAGAGAAATGCAAATTAAGCCACAATGAGACACCATCTTACACCAGTCAGAATGGCTATTATTAAAGAATCAAAAAACAAAAATAAAAACATACAAACAGGTGATGGTGAGGCTGAGGAGAAAAGGGGACACTTGTATACTCTGGGTGGGAATGTGAATTAGTCCAGCCACTGTGGAAAGCAGTTTGGAGATTTCTTGAAGAACTAAGTTGGGCTACCATTTGACCCAGCAATCCCATGATCAGGTATATACTCAAAATAAAATAAATTATTCTACAAAAGGACACAGGTAACTTTTTGTACGTTCATTGTAGCACTATTCAAAATAGTAAAATCATGTAAATAAATGCAGGTGCTTATCGTGGTGGATTAGATAAAGAAAATGCGGTACATATACACCATGCAATACTATGCAGCCATAAAGAAGAATAAAGTCATGCTCTTGCAGCGACATGGATGCAGCTGGAGGCCACTATCCCAAGTGAACTAATATAGAAACAGAAAATCAAATACCACAAGTTCTCACTTATAACTTATAAATGGGAGCTATAAACATCAGGTTCACTGACATAAAGATAGGAAGAATAGAAACTGGGGACTAGTAGAGGAGGAAGACAGGAAGAGGGGCAAGTGCTGACAAACAACCTATTGAGTATTGTGTTTACCACCTGGCTGGTGGTTCAGTCACACCTCAAACCTCAGCATCATGCTATAAATCTTTTAAATACACATGCACAGGTACCTACTGATTTTAAAATAAGAACTACATAAAAATGGATAAAGGATTTGAATAAATATTTCTCCAGGGGAGATTTATAATGGTCCAATAAGCAAATGAAAACATGCTCAATGCCATGAGTGATTAGAAAAATAAACAAGCACAATGAGATACTCTCTCATACTCAAAGACAACGAAGACAAAAAAAGAAAGACAATAACTGGTGTTGGTGAGGATGTGGAGAAAATGGACCACTCATACACTGCTGGTGGAATTGTAAAATGATGTAGCCATTTAGGCAAACAGTCTGGCAGTTTCTCAAAATGTAAATAAGAACAGGCAATTCCACTCCTAGGTATATACTCAAGAAATCTGAAAACATACATTCACACCAAAATTTGTACACAAGGATTTATACAAACATTATTTAAAACACCTCAAAAGTGAAAACCACCCAAATACTCATCAACAGATGAATGGATAAAGAAAATGTGGCATATTTATGTAATTAAATATTATTCAGCATTTAAAAAAATGAAGTATTGATACTACAGTGTGGATAATCCTTGAAAATATTATGCTCAGTGAAAGGAGTCAGACACAAAGTTCACATATTGAATGATTACTTTTATATGGTACATTTCTAAGAGGCAAATCCATAAAGACAGAAAGTAGGGTAAGGGTTGTAAGGAGCTGTGGCACAGGGGAATGAGAAGTGAATGGTGTTGGGCACAGAGCTTCTTACTGGGGTTATGGAAATGTTGTAAATTTAGAGTGTGATGATGGTTGTACATCTCTTTGAATATACTAAAAAACACTGAATTGAGAAATTTAAAAAATGAATTTTATGGGATGTGACTAACCTCAATAAAGTTGTTGTTAAAAAATGAACTAAAAAACACACAAGTAAAAACTGTAAGAACTTATACCTATGTCCATTATTCACATTACATTCTAAAGTTATCTATAACTAAAAGTGATAAATGTTATGCTTTAATATAGGCCATTTTAAACATTCTGNTTTGCTCAGTATATTTGCATTTACTACTTACAAAATGAGACATTTAGAGCAAAGATTACCAAATACGACTATGAATTACAATCACATAGAACACTAACATCTAAAAATTTTAATCATGAAGTTATTCAAATATAAATTCAAAAGAGTATGTTATCACAGTGATGTATGTTTACCTGTGAAAAGGATTTATCACTCTATGCTTAGTATAAGAAGTTTTGTCATAAATGGAGGCTGACTTTCATCAAGTGCTTTTATCTGCCCATATTAACATAATCATGTTTATTTTCTTCAATCTGTTAACATGGATTCCATTCTTTGATTTTTTTTTTTAATGGTAAACTTGCATTAAAGTTAAAGGTTAAACACATCACTACTCACCAGAGCATAAGTGTGTGCTTTCTTTTATATACTTCTGGTGGATGTTGGAAAGTATACTGGGGAGCACTGAAGTGTGACCTCCACGATGTCAGGGGCACACTATCTCCAACCAGTCTCTGATGGTGAACTTAAAGTGTCTTCTTTCAGAGATGATTTTATTTGTGCTTTTTCAGGATACATAAGGCAATCTTAACTAAGGACTAATGAGATTAATTTTTTTCTTGGGATTTTGAAGCTTAGATGTAGTATGAATTCTAGTGACAAACTCATATGAGCCTGTGGCTGGGAATTACAATGTGAAGATGATAAGTATTTTCACATTTTCCCCTGGATAGATTTTTTTCAGACTCACTCATAGAAGGCATCACCCTGTTTCTGCTTTTGAATAATAATAATAATTTGAATTTTAGATTCTGTGGTTTCTTAAAACTTAGGCAGATAGGGGGCGGAGCAAGATGGCCAAATAGGAACAGCTCCAGTCTCCAACTCCCAGCGCGAGCGACACAGAAGACCGGTGATGTCTGCATTTTCAACTGAGGTACTGGGGTCATCTCACTAGGGAGTGCCGGACAATCAGTGCTGGTCAGCTGCTGAAGCCTGACCAGCGAGAGATGAAGCAGGGTGAGGCATCGCCTCACCTGGGAAGCGCAAGGGGGAAGGGAATCCCTTTTCCTAGCCAGGGGAACTGAGACACACAACACCTGGAAAATCGGGTAACTCCCACCCCAATACTGCGCTTTAAGCAAACGGGCACACCAGGAGAATATATCCCACACCTGGCCGGGAGGGTCCCACGCCCACGGAGCCTCCCTCATTGCTAACACAGCAGTCTGC
>NW_016804424.1:3131182-3139327 GCF_001698545.2 Rhinopithecus bieti | reverse complement strand
ACTTGGACTCGGGAAGGGGAACATCACACACGGGGCCTATCATGGGGAGGGGGGAGGGGGGAGGGATAGCATTGGGAGTTATACAGGATATAAATAATGAATTGATGTGTGTTGACGAGTTGATGGGTGCAGCACACCAACATGGCACAAGTATACATATGTAACAAATCTGCACGTTATGCACATGTACCCTAGAACTTAAAGTATAATAAAAAAAATAAAATAAATAAAAAAAAGACTTAAAAAAAAAAAAACTTAGGCAAAGTTGTTGTGGCAGAAACTGGCTCCATTACTAAATCACCTCTCTAGAGTCACAGTTCTGCATTGTTTTACCTTTAGAATAATTTCATTTATTTTCACATAAGGTAAGACATTCACAAGAGCTTTGTTTGTTTTTTCTATTACCCTCATCCGGGATATTTTTAAGTTTCATAGTCATCTTCGATTAGCTATACCGATTAATTATATGTGCAAAACCTTATCAATACTGACTTTGTTATTAATGGACATTCATACCTTTGCTTCTCTTATATTCAGAAAGATGTAAGATGGAGCCTTGGTATAATCAGAGAAATGCAAAGACCTACATTCCACAAATCTGTTGCATTTAACACTATTTCTATAAGATGATCTGATAACACAGGATCTCATCATGAAATAAAGCTGGGAATCATTGCATACCAGGGCCAAATTTTACATTTACAATGAATATTTGCACAGTAAAAGTCCTGAGAAGTCACACCATAAATATCACTGTTTTATGTTGCTTAATATTTTTTTAAAGCCTATTAATATTTGAGGAAAATAGTATTCTGTAGAATAAGTTTTCTTATTTTACAAGTGAAGAAACACAATCTTAATCAGACTTATGGATAGATACACTTAGGACAGAGTGAGGAGGAGAAATAAAGTCATGCTCTCAGTTAATTTATCTTAATCCACACTGCACATAGCTTATATCAGAGAAGCAAGTAGGGATGCAAAAGAAATGGGTTACAGATGACATAAAGGGCATATATTTGTAATTAGTAAGATAACTTAATAAGTTCCAGCATATAAAAGTCTTTCCAAAAGTGATCTCTAGTATACTTGGACAGTCAGCAGGGCAAGACAAAAATATTACACTCTAGATTGGTGGTAATAAAAAGATCATTCAACAAAGGCAATGGAGAAGACCGGAGTACTCACTTCTCCTCCTTCTTATTTTGACCAATTGACCTATTATTAACTACTTGCTAAGCAGGTATTTGAAAGGACACAAATGACCTCTATCTTAATGGATTCTTCAATGTGGAATTAATGTTCAAAGACATTTAAATTCTGTACAACAGAAAACTACTTTCTTCCTTTTATTGCTTTAAAACCTCTGCTTATAAGCATTAAGGAATTGATTGTCTTAATCCCACAAAGACAAAAAATTTAAAGTTAAAAAAAGGAAAGTATTCCGTCATATTGTAGAAATCTTTTAAAAGTCAGTCTACCATGACAAATACCTTGACTATTTTACCTTCATATCTTGCTACTGCACAAACTGAATTTTATTTACTTTTAACCAATATTATTTAAACATTCTCACTTAATAAAAATAATCTGAATTTACTCTTTTTTTGTCACAGGAATCTTTTAACAAATAAATTCTCAAATAAAGTCCATGTAGAATGCTTTGGTGAAGAAGATATAGAGAATTTGCAGCTCAATTTTCTTAGCTGTTCTATTAAACATTTAGCCCCGAGTCATGCAGACACCTCCTCAAAACCCTTAAGACTCCACACAAACACTTTGAGAGACTGTAGAAATCTTACTGGAAAGGGGTCCCAATCCAGACTCCAAGAGAAGATTCTTGGACCTCACGCAAGAAAGAATTCGGGACGAGTCCATAGACTAAAGTGAAAGCAAGTTCATTAGGAAAGTAAAGGAAATAAGAATGGTTACTCTACAGGCAGAGCAGTGGTATGGGCTGCTGCGCTTAGTATACTTTCAGTTATTTCTTGATTATATACTAAAGAAGGGTGGATAATTCATGAGTGTTCTGGAAAAAAGGCAGGCAAAAAAAAAAAAAAAAAGAGAGGAGCTCTGGAACTGAGGACTCCTCCCCACTTTAGACCATACAGAGTAACTTCTGGATGTTGCCATGGCATTTGTAAACTGTCTTGGTGGGAATGTCTTTTAGCATGTTGATACATTATAATTAATGTATAATGAGCAGTGAGGGTGACCAAGGTCTCTTTTATCTCCATTTTGATTTCAGTGGGTTTTGGCCGGCTTCTTTACTGTATTCTGTTTTATCAGCAAGGTCTTTGTGATCAGTATCTTGTACCGACCTCGTATTTCATCCTGTGACTAAGAATTCCTAACCTTCTGGGAATGCAGCCCAGTAGGTCTCAGCTTATTTTACCCAGCTCCTATTCAAGATGAAATTGCCCTGTTTCAAAGGCCTCTGACAGAAACAGATGAGAAATCTGAAGTTCCATCGATGCTCTCCCTTTCCCCTTAAGCTTCATCTCCTAGTAGTGCTGCATAAAATTGCAGAAGATGCTATTTTCCATCCACTACTAAGTCAGCCTTCGTTATAATCCCCTCTTAGCTCTTACTGAGTCCTGTCTGCTATTCTCAGTCAAACCTTAGGTGTCCATCATTTTCCCTTCAACAAGAGAACCCCAGGACTTAACTCTTTTACAGCCTAGAGCAATACTAAACCCACAGACAGTTCCAGGATTCCGCACTACAATGCTTTCTAAATTCTATTAACTCACAGCATTTATGTGTATCTGACTTGAAAGACTTGAGTATAATCTGAAATAAATATGTTACAAGGAAAATAATCACATTAGATGTTAAATATGTCTGTTTTCAGATCAGAGAGGAGAAATGTAATTTATATCTCTGCAAGATTTCCTTAATGAGCACATTATTTTTCCTAGCCTTGTCTGTCTGAGTCCACATCTCACCCTGTAATTAGCCCTTCACCCTCTACTCCTTTATCTTTTTACTAGGGAAACCCTTGATTAAATAATTCATCGTCTGTTTTCAGAAAAGTTAGAATTGTTCTGGCTAGAACCAACACCAAAGGTGGGCAGACTTCAGCAGAACAGTGAAAAATGGTTTTAGTCATTTCAAGCCTTCATCCCTTTAAAATCTTCATTTCCCTCAGACCCCAGGTTTTTATCTCTTGTTAAATTTTGGAAAGTAAAGACACTCACAGAAATATAAACACTGGCTGGGTGTGGTGGTTCACCTCTGTAATCCCAGCACTTTGAGAGGCTAAGGTGGGAGGATTGCTTGAGAGGCCAGGATTTTGAGACCAGCCCTGGAAATATAGGGAGATCGTTTCTCTCTAAAAAAAAAAAAAAAAAAAACCACAGGCCAGGCGCGATGGGTGGATCACTTCAGGTCAGGGATTTGAGACCGGCCTGGCCAACATGGTGAAACTCTGCCTCTGATAAAAATACAAAAATTAGCCAGGAGTGGTGGCTAGTGTCTGTAGTCCTAGCTACTCGGGAGGCTGAGGCAGGAGAGTCACTTGAACTCGGGAGGAGAAGGTTGCAATGAGCTGATATCATCCTACTGCACTCCAGCCTGGGTGACAGAGCAAGACTCCAGTCTCTAAATAAATAAATAAATGACAAAAATGAAAAAAAGAAAGAAAGAAAGAAAGAAATATGAACACTGACAACACACAAGTCATTTCCAGAGACAGAATCTACATTATTATTGAAGAAAAGAAATATTTTCCAGATGACTCTACAATATGACTTTTCCCAGCCCACAATGTATATAGCATTTAACATAATTTTTAAAGAAATTTCAATCGCTCATTCTTAAATACTTCAAACCTGCAGACAATCTATTAAAATTACCATTTGCTGTAGTGATTAAAATATTTTAATGAAATAAAATATTATAAATACATTTAAAGTCCAAGGTAACAGTTTTGTCAGTGTGTTTATTTCTAGTAAGTGTGTTTATATTTTACTGCATGCGGGTTCAAAAAAAGTTTCACTTTCTCTAATATTCTGGCTCCAGTCCAAGCCCTAGGGCCTTTGGTTCCTATTACTAAACCTTTCCAAACAACATTTACCTCTGGTTTGTTCACAGTTAATTGCACAAAGAACCTAGAAACAGGAGGAGGGAGTATCTAAATTTACTGGGACCTCAACTTGTGCAGGTGCTTTACCCATCTTTTTATATTTCATCCTAATATTCATTATATAAATGGAGAAATTGGGACCCTAAGGGTTTAGGGTCTTAAACCAGGCCTCGTGCTTGTAAAGAGCCAGTGTTTGAAACTTATTTGGCCTTCTTGCCAAGCTGGAAGAGAAATGTGGCATCTCTACTCTCTAGAGTAGGTTTATTATTTAAACTATGAAGTGGATAATGTTAATGCTAGTATTGTTAAATGAAGGCTAACTCTGTAATGGAATATGTATATCACTTTAACTTGTACCTCACCAATGCGTTCTGAATATTGTTCACAATAGAATTTTCCATTTCTAAATGCATGATCAATTCAGAGAGAGAGCTCCAAAATTAATTTGATAGTCATGATGAAAGCTTTGGGACTTTTAAAACAAAATATAGATTATCAAGATTGCTACCAAAAAAACAAAGAAATTCTTACAAATAACTAGCCACGAATTATGGATGGACCAAATGGGATGTATGGAATGATAAATTTTTAGTAGACTTTTGACAATGATATGCACATAATTTTAAAAAATAACAACTTGAAATATTACTATTTTGGGGTCTTCTAAGACTTTGAAATCAATGTCAGAAATAAGTTAATATTATGTATTTATTCTATTTTCAGGAAAGCAGTTTGTAACATGTTTCTATTGATATTACCCTTAACGTACCATTTGCAACAACGAGCTATTCCCGTTCTGTTGTTTTGATGATCTTAACTAGGATCTAATATCTGATATTCAGAGGATACTATAATATTGGCCCTACAACTTAACAAAGAACAGCATTGCTTACTTTTATTTTTCCAGAGGCAGCTGGAACTCAACAGCTGTTTGACTAATAAAACATGGCATCTACTTTCTAATATAGATACAAGAAAGTAAAGCTACCAAGCATTATTGTAAACTGGGTCACAGTCACATAACATGTTATCTGAAAAAGCTGAGTGGTGCTGCAATTAATGAATCACCTGGAACTATAACTGGGTTGAGGTATTTTTTTTTTTTTGGCCTAACTCATTTTTCACAAAACTAAATGCAAAGCTTTGCGGAAAGAAAACAAAAATTTCATGCCATCATTATCAACATATACACATCATATAAATCAAGTATTGAGTAGTGGAGGAAAAGGGTAGGTAACAGAAGTAATATTTATTGAGTGCTTATTTTTTTATTAACATGTACTGTGACTTTTATATAGGTGCCTTATTTAACCCCCACAAAAAAATCTTGTGCATTGATATTATGATTCCCATTTTACTGATGACGAAACTGAAGTTTATAATGTTTAAGTGATTTCAGCAGGTAGTACATTATATGAATGGGGTAAAAAGTCATTCAATTTTACTCCAGGACCATATTTCTTCCCAACAAACCTCAGTGCCCATGAATGAACAAAACATTTTAACGGATGAATATTCCTTGGGTTCCCCACAGAAGACATTTTGACATAGAACATGGCTTGCAAAATGCTTGTTTATACTCTTAAAATTAATGCTTGTGGAAGGGAGAAGATGAAGCAGGAGTCAGCAGAGGGAGAAGTCAAGCTGTGACACAGACCCAAGCTAACGGAGGTCATAGGAGCTTTGGCAAGTTTTTCACTGAAGGAGGGTCTGGGTGGCCTCTCACAGTGTCCATCTCAAAGTTACCAGGTGGGCTAAGGACTTCCCAAGAAAATTGATTAGTTTAAAAATGCGTAGAGGATGATAGTTTTTTGCATTTGTGAGATATTTCAATGGATTGGCTAGTTTACCTTTTATAAGGTGAAATTGCAATACAACTGATTCACTGCAATAGTAAGAAACAAGAAAAGGAGGCCAGGTGCAGTGGCTCAGGCCTGTAATCTTAGCACTTCGGAAGGCTGAGGTGGGTTGATAGCTTGAGCCCAGGGGTTCGAGATGAGCCTGGACAATATAGTGAGACCCCACATCTACAAAAGTAAATTAGAAAAAAATAAATAAACAAGAAAAGGATTTTCTGTTTCATCACAGGTAGATTGTTGAGCTTAAGGCAGTGTTGGAAAAAGTATTTTCTAAGATAAACTAGAAAGCTACCTCTCCAAGAAAATTGCCAGAAAGGCAAAACAATAAGGTGAATAACACTGGCCAGGAAGTGTGGCTATACTGTCAAGAAATTCTGCCTAGCTAAAGAAAATTACCAGGAAATGGTGGAGATACAAGTTCTGAGGATAATGAGAATTTGATTTCAGTTGAGATTTTGGTCCCTGAATGTACAATTATTTTGAAAAATGGCAATATGATACAACCATTATTTATCTGGCAAAATGCATTCTAGAATGAGGATTTTTAAAAATTAGGCATTTCCCTGAATAACATCAAATTCATAAAATGCTTTATTGGTAATGTAAGCATGTCTGTTTAATTTTTTACCTGTTAACTTACTGTTTTCTGCTTATGCATTCATTGTTTTGCAAACACTACTTTCAAGTAATTGTATTACTGCTATCTTAAAGTTTGTGTTTCTTCATATATCTGTATTCTTTCATTCTCTCTTATTTCCACTGACTTTAGATCTCCTTCATTCTGAGAGACGAGAGCCATGAAAATGAAAGAAAATAGAAAAAGGTTGACAACAAGATCCAAAGAAATATCTCCTGAACATAAGTAAGTGACAGTTTGGAAAGAGCACCAAGAAATAGGATAGGAATCACTTTGTCTTGTGTTTATTTAACTGCCTGTAAAAATCGCTGCAAATGAAAGCTAGGTACCAAGGACTGCTTACATACCTGGCACTCAGCAAACTCTCAGAAAATAGTAAGTGAACACCAATTAAAGGACAAATAAATCCCATGTATGGCACTATTAGAATGTGTTAAGCATTGTTTATGGCCACAGTTCAAAATTATTAGAATCGGGAGGGGACTATTGAGATGTCTGTGGCATTCTCTGTGTGACTTGCAAGTTGAGAGATTATTACCTGTGATAACTGCCAAGGATGTTACACAGATAACATGTCTTCTTAGTTAAACTCTTATTTCTTGAGGTATCTATGTTCATATAATTATTAAAGAAATCTACCTACCTAAAGTCCTATAATTGCATTTCATTGTAAATTTTAGAAGAGCTTAGATACCGTTTCTTGAGAATAATCTAGGGACAAAATTTCTAGTTGTTTTGAAGTAGAAACCGGGGAAGAAAAAAGCCCAGCTAAAACAGAACGCCTCTGTTATTGGGAGCAGAGCCTCTCTTGATCCTCACTGCATCATTTTCCTTGATCTTCGTGACTTGGAAAGCTTAGTCTCAGAGCTGAAGCCACAGCCACTGCACAGAAAGAGATGAAGATGATGAGCGAAAACGTTCTATACTTCTGGTGAAAAATAGACTCTTAGAGGAAATTAAAAAACAGGCATTAAAGCTAGAAAAAAGTCAGATAAAATTATAAAGCTGCTATAGGTAGTAAGGGAATTCTTTTGTAATTGATGAAGGGATACGTTTCCTTTAAAACAGTAGTTGGAAAGAAATGATATCCTGGAGTTTATATGCTACTCATTACCTGGACAAATGGCCATATGGTTAGTATGTTACTGACCAATTCATTCCACTGACTCTTGATTGATGTCCTCTTCTTTAATGCATGCATGCATTCAACAGCTCTTTCTGGGAGCGTTCCATGCAAGTCAGTAACTGTACTCCATGATGGGAATCTATTTGTGAATAAGACTAAAACCTTTCTTGTCTTCTTAAAATTTGGAACCTACTGCTTGGGTGAGTGAGTGTTAGTAATCCTATGAAAAAAAATTGAGCCGTGGATATACTAAGAAATATTATCTTCTAAAATGTCAGTTCTGTCTGACTCAGGCTCAAGGTCACCTTGGTTTAGTCATTTCTTTTCTTTGAATCCTACTTACTATGCATATGTCCTTATCTTTCTGAATTTGTTAAATAAAAGACATTTATGTATATTTAAAATGTCATATTTTATTTACTCTATTATCTTTTTT
>NW_016804424.1:3112139-3128785 GCF_001698545.2 Rhinopithecus bieti | reverse complement strand
CCCGATTTTCCAGGTGTTGTGTGTCTCAGTTCCCCTGGCTAGGAAAACGGATCCCCTTCCCCCTTGCGCTTCCAGGTGAGGCGATGCCTCGCCCTGCTTCAGCTCTCGCTGGTCAGGCTGCAGCAGCTGACCAGCACCGATTGTCCGGCACTCCCTAGTGAGATGACCCCAGTACCTCAGTTGAAAATGCAGAAATCACCGGTCTTCTGTGTCGCTCGCGCTGGGAGTTGGAGACTGGAGCTGTTCCTATTCGGCCATCTTGCTCCGCCCCTTCTTACTCTATTATCTTAAGTGAATCAGGCTTCTTACAGTGCGCTACCTGGGTTTCAGTCTCAACTCTGTAACTTAATATCTATGTGACCTTGATAACATACGTATATCCTCTGAGTTTTGGCTTCTCATCCATTAAAAGGATATAATAATAGTACTTGTGCCATGGGTTTGAGTATAGGAATGCATGAGACTCGGCATCTTTTCACATGTTTATTAGCTATTTATGATTTATCTTCTGTGGCATGTGTATTCTTGTCCTTTGCTAATTTTTTGATTGAGGAATCAGTCCAGTCTCTAAATCCAAGTTGAATTATTTGGGAGATTATTTTCATGCCTACCTTTCTCTTTTTCTAGGTGACTGATGTGGGCCTGAGCCAGGGTGTACGCTGGCTGGTTCTATGAGGAAGGGAAGATGAAACGAGGGTAACAGATCCACTGTAATACTAGGTTAGGCTGGATTCTGACTCCCATAATGAGGAGATCTGTTTGTCTATGTATTATCTCTTTTTCTAGGTGACTGATGTGGGCCTGAGTTAGGGTGTAGGCTGGCTGGTTCTGTGAGGAGGGGAAGAGGTAACAAGGGTAATAGATCCACTGTAATACTAGGTTAGGCTGGATTCTGACTTCCATAATGAGGAGATCTATTAGTTTATGTATGATCTATCTATTAATTACCTACCTATTGTCTGTCTATATGTACACACATATAGACATATGTATATACATATACATACATAGATATGTGTACTGTCTATATACATATATATGTGCATATATATGCATCTATAATTATTTTTGCTATTTTTATTTAAGAGAAGGAAATGAACTGTTTCAAAGTAGTATGATAGAGACTTTTGTTGCTAGCCAAAAGGAGAAAAAAGCCTGGAAGCAGGATCAACTCTAACAAGCCCCACAACACCATTTGAAATTATATGTTGTATTAGGCTGTTCTGGAATTGCTATAAAGACACACTTGAGATTGGGTAATTTATTAAAAATAGAGCTTTAATTGGCTCATGGTTCTGAAAGTGTTACAGGAAACATGGTGCTGGCATCTGCTTGGCTTTTACAGAGGTCTCAGGAAGCTCAGAATCAAGGCGGAAGGCAAAGAAGCAGTAGGCATGTCACGTGGTGAAAACACCACTGGGAGGTGCCACACACTTTTAAATGACCAGTCTCGCAAGAGCTCACTCAATATTGCACCAAGACACCACCAAGCCACGAGGGATCCACCCCCATGATCCAGACACCTCATACCAGGCTCCACCTCCAGCACTGGGGATTGCAATTCAACATGAGATTTGAGCAGAGACAAATATTCAAACAATATTATATGTAATGTTATCATATTATATGTAATGTTATCATATTATATAAAATATTATTTATACAGCCAGGCACAGGGCATGCACTTGTATTCCAAGCTACTCAGAAGGCTGAGCCACGAGGATCACTTGAGCCTAGGAGTTCTGGGCTGTAGTGCACTATGCATATCAGGTGTCTGCACTGAGTTCTGCATCAATCCTGGGAAGGTGGGAGAAGGTGGAAGTGGGGGACCACCAAGTTGCCTAACAAGGCGTGAACTGGCCCCTTTCAGAAATGAACCAGGTCAGAAGTCTTGTCCTGATCCCCGGTGGGATTGCACCTGTGGATACCCATTGCACTCCAATCTGGGCAACATAATGACATCCTGTCTCCAATATAGATATACAATTTATATAGATATTCATTTAAGTGAGTGAGAAGTGTATGGAGTAATTTTGGAGTCTTGTTAATTTCCTAAAAATAGGAAATTAATGCAATGTAAAATGAATCTACATTATACAATTCTGTTTTCAATTGTCTGTTTGATGGAAGCAATTATAAAATACACTTTGTTTTAATTTAATGGCTTCCTTAGATACCCTATTATAAAAAGAGGCATTATAAGATAGTATTACATTTGTCATTCATTGCCCTTGCTGTTTACATTTTATTATTCTGATCATTTTGAATACTGATGTGGAGGAATATTCTTTACTTCCTTGGTCTAATGCATTAATATTAAGATGTTTAGCAATATTACATATTTAAAATAGCAGTCTAACATTTGTTACATTGTGCATATGCTACACCAAAGTTTGCTAATTCTCTACTGAGTTACTTCAAAATAAGTATACTAAGATAATATATGAGATCCACAAAAAATATGTAGTTGGTAGTAAGAAAGCATTGGTATTTTAAATCCTTAACCCCTTATCAAATATTCTAGACATTTGTGTTTTTCAAAAAAATCTAATCTTCTACTACAACAGAAAGACTTTAGTTCATATTCAAGAAAATTTTGAAACCTTCAGTAACATTTTCAATTTTCAAATGCAAAGTTTACTATACCAAACCATATGTTTATTTTTTCACCAAATCAGCTAAATAGGGAACACATTGCTATCACTAATTTATCCAACTCAGTGTTTAGACTATGTAATTGAATTCTTCTCAATCAATTTACAGGTGTATATAATATATTTACAGTGATTGAAACATTTTAAATGATGCACGCTTAGTTTATGAATATACCTCAGTATGTAATAAACTTTTATTTTTTAGCATTTTTTTTATCTGGAGGCTTACGTTTTTATCATTTTAGTATGTCTCTTTCAATTACACACCTGGAACTTAGTAAATATGAACACATTTTAGTCTCCCCTTTGGTTATGTGTTTTATTCTTTAGATGCAACAACAAAGTCTTAAAAAATAATTTCATCTCTGAGCATATAAGCATCTGGAAGACAATTGAGTTTGTAAAAATTGCAGATTTTTATTGTCTACACTTATTACAAATTTATCAACCTAAAATGCACTTACCATTACTTAAGTGAATCAATTGTAAAACTAAATTTCAAAAGTGCCCTTAACGTAGAGAAAAACCACATTCAGTGAGCTGTAGATGACCATTAAAGAGGGCATTTTTCCAAGTACTCTTTATGATATTGTGTTCGTGTTCCTTAATGTCTCTTCAAGGTAACTTATTTGCTTATAGTCACTTTAAATTGTTTTTTTCTTTGAAATAGTCAGCAGATACAGTATGTTAGATTAACATAATTAATAATATTATATTTTATGTATAGTGCAAGTCCATACAAAACCTTTGCAGTAGAATTAACATGTTCATGTACTTAATGATGATAACATACTGTTGGATAATAAACAAGAAAATATTTAATACTTTCCAAAAATGAGAATAATTGTAATAATGTGAACTAAAAGATTGGTAAACAAAGGTTGATATTTTGGTAGAAATTTTGTAGATATCTTGTAGATATCTACAAATACAGTAGATATTTTGGTAGAAGTGAATATTAGTTTGCATAATATAATATTTGATAAACAGTGGTATTCTTTCCAATTGAGGAATTAAAGGAAATAAATTTAGACAACTAGTATTACCTGCCATGTGAACTGGGGTTTATTGTGTAATAATGGGGAAAAAGCACCATCATTCTTTCTGCAGAACCAAGTAGTGAAAGACATGACAATATTTGATATAGCCCCTTTCAAAACAAAATAAGTCTAGTACATGTATAGAATAATGCACTTGGAACAGTTTTATTAACATATAGGAAAACTAACTTGTGTAATACAATTGCTATTTTCTATAATCATATGGCTGCAGAATGGTGTCAATATACACAAATATATCCTAGCTTAAATGTGTGTTTCTAATCATATGTGGATCAGTCAATAAAATATAACAGATACACTAGCAAAATCTGTTTGCTATGTATTTGATTGTCAAGGATAAATAGCATTTTTTTTATTATATATTTAGTTTCTTTAGTACTAGGAAAAGTGATACTTAGCATAATTTTGCTGGTATATCCTGTTAAAGTTTCCCTATGATTTACTGTCTCCAAATTTCTTGTTCAGTCCTGGAGTTCTACAATGATCATTGTGATAGAAGGTACTACATCACTTTTTTTTTTTTTTTCAAAGATGACTGACTAGGGGTATTGGATGCCAGTTCTCCTCAGAAAGAAGATCAAAGTTGTAGGTGGATGGTCATGATCTGAGTGGAAGGCTGAAGGAAGAGGTCCAGGACCTCTTGGAGAGCCCGTGGAAAGAAGCTGGCAGACAGAAAAGGAAAGCAGCAAGAGTCTAGCAGGGATGGACCACTGAGGAACTCAGAGTCCCGTGGAAAGGGTAGGTGGCAGTATTTCTCTGTGCTCCCCGCATGCCTGTGACAATCTACTGACTGCCAAATTGTCTGAGAGTCCCTCTACCCTAATGTTCCCAAGTAAACCTTTTGGTGACAATTTGGGATCTTCTCATGGACAGAGCACCAGGTGGCCAGCTCCTGAAGGTGTGCTGGCACTCCCCTCAGGCCTGAACTGAGATGGTGGGCACTGTACTGATTCTGCACCCATTGTGGGTGACTATCTCAACTGGGAAACCTCAGCCCTTGTTTTGCTGCATCATCAGATTCCCTGCAAACACAATCTAGAACCCGGTCTGACTTTGGCAACCATGGGGCACTAAGTGGGTCTCTGGAGAGCAGCAGAATCCCTGGAGATCTAGTGTCAGAATCTCCGGGCAGCCTCAACACGGGCTGCTCCCATGGGAGTGGGTAGTACAACCTGCCAAAGCCTCCCTTGGGGCAAAAGAAAAGGGCATGGCATCAATAGCTGAAGGGGGTGTAATCAATGGCCAGGAATGAATACGGAGGGGAGGTTCTCTCCCACTCCTCTCAACCACTGTCGCAGACACAGCAGAGACTTTCCTTGCTTGAGGCTGACACGAGTGCATTTTCACTCGTGAGACAGCCTTTTCAGCACTTTTTGTGGTGGCTGTGCCCCCCTGACCTATAGAGAGCAGCAGTGTCTGGGTAATGGAGAGCAGAGAAACCGCACAGCTCTGCTCTGGAATGGAGGAAGAGGCTCTGCGTTGAGCCCATTTTGGGGGTAGCCACCAGAGGAGGATTTCGGGGGACCTCAGTTGCACTGCAGCTGGTAGCCAAAGGACAATGTCAATATTAATCAAAGGTCGCAAGCCCTGCAACAGGAGTTTGATGGGGAAGAAGATCGCATTCCTCCCTGGTCAGAACAAGCAGCTGGTGCATCCACCCTCACACCGCCTCTTCGCCACCCACCCCGTGAGACCTCAGTGTATTCCAACGCAGTCTTACCCTGCTATCTCTCCTCAACCTCCATCAGGGCAGGTGCCTCCGCGCATTATTGGGCTGCCCCAGGGCAAGCTGGCGCGTACTCTTATGGGTCACCTACTGGACTTCAGACTGAACTGCACCACCAAATAAGAAACCTTCCAGAAAGGCGTATGCTGGTGTAAAAGATCAACTTCCTGAGACTTTCGCACTCTAAGCCCTGTAGAGAATAGTGTGTCATATCATATGTTTAATCGTTTGTTACAACAAGAGGCATTTGAGAAAGCCACGGCACAAAAGCTATCCATAACCAAAGAACCCATACAGAACCTTGGCCTTCTGAAAACACCCAGAAACAAAGCCAAACAATCGTACACAATATACACTACAGTCATATGCTCGAGGAAAAAACACATAAACGAAAGTCTCATCCAAACAATAGCAAATTCAAAAACAATAAGCAAGAGCTTCTTTAGATGAGAAGGAATCAATGCAGTAATTCTGACAGAACAAAGAGTCAGGGTGTTTTGACACCTCCAAAAGATTGCATCAGCTTTCTAGCAATGGATTCTGACCAAAATGAAAATTCTGAAATGACAGATAAAGAATTCAATATATGGATTGCAAAGAAGTTCAATGAGATTCAACAGAAAGTTAAAAGCCAACACACACACACAAAAACCAGAAAACATGATTCAGGATAAGAAAGATGAAATAGTTTATAGCTTTATATATATAAAACAACATATATATAAAACACTTCTGAAATTATATATGCTTTATAATTATATCAAATAATTTTTGAATTATTACAGTTTTCAATGATATATAATTAAAATATAAATGCATATTGAAAGAAACTGAAAATTATTATTGTATATATTATGATATATATATTGAAAGAACTGAATGAAATTAGAACTAATAAGATCATATACAGAGTTAACAAAACAAAAAGTTGGTTTTTTGAAAGGATAAACAAAATTGATAGACTACTAGCTAGATTAACCAATAAAAAAAGAGAAGATTCAAATAATGACCATCAGAATTTATAAAGGTGGCATTACAACTGACACAGAAATACAAAAGATCACTATAGACCTCTATGAACAGCTCTAAGTAGATAAACTAGAAAACCTAGAGGAAATGAATAAATTCCTGGAAACATATAATCCCCCAATATTGAACCAGAAAAAAACTTGAAATTCTCGACAAATAACATGTTATGAAATTCAATCAGTAATAAAAATAATTACTAACCAAAAAAAGCCCAGAACCAGATGGATTAACAGCTGAATTCTACCTGACATACAAAGAGCTGGTACCAATATTTCTGAAACTGTTCCAAAAAATTGAGGAGGAGGGATTCCTCTCTAATTCATTCTATGAAGCCAGTATCATCCTGATACCCAAATCTGGCAAGGACACAACAGCAATAACAAAAAAACACAGACCAATATTCCTGATGAATGTAGATGCAAAAAGACTCACCAAAATACTAGCAAACCAAATCCAACAGCACCTCGAAAAGATAAATTATTACAGTCAAGTAGGTTTTATTCTAGGGATGCAAGTTTGGTTCAACATACATAAGTCAGTAAATGTCATTCACCACATAAACATAAAATAAAAAACATGTGATCATCTCAGTAGAAGCAGAAACAGCATTTGATAAAATCCAGCATCCTTTTCTGATAAAATCCCTCAACAAACTAGGCATTAAAGGAATATACCTAAAAATAATAAGAGCTGTCTATGATAAATCCACAGCCAACATGATACTGAATGGGGAAAAGTTGAAAACATTCCAGCTAAGAACTGAAAAAAGACAAACATATCCACTGTCACAACTCCTATTCAGCATAATACTAGAAGTCCTAGATAGAACAATCAGGGAAGGGAAATAAAAAGCACCCAAACTGGGAAAGAAAGAATCATATTAACTCTGTTACAGATGACATGATCTTGTACCAAGAAAATCCTAAAGATTCCTTGAGAAGATTCCTAGACCAGATAAACAAATGCAGTACATTTTCAGAATACAAAATTAATGTTCAAAAATCTGTTGCATTTCTCTAAGTTGACAATGCAGAAGCTGAGAAACAAATCAAGATCTCAATCCCATTTAGAACAACTACATACACACACATAAGCATAGGAAAACATTTAACTAAGCAGGTGAAAGATTTCTGCAAGGAAGAACTAAAAAACTCTGATGAAAGAAACCGTGGATGATACAAACAAATGAAAAAAGTCCCATGATCGTAGACAGGAGGAATCGATATTATTAAAATGATTATATTTTTCAAAACATTCTACAGATTCAATGTAATTCCTATCAAATTACCAGCAACATTTTTCTCTGATTTAGAAAAAACAATTCTAAAATTCATATGGAACTGAAAAAAGAGCCTAAATACCCAAAGCCATCCTAAGCAGAAAGAACAAAGCCAGAGGCATCAAATTACCTGACTTCAAATCATATTACAATTCTAAAGTAACCAAAACAGCATGGCACTCTTACAAAAATGGACACATAGATCAATGGAACCGAATAAAAAACCCAGACATAAAGCCACATATCTACAATCAACTAATCTTAGACAAAGTCAATAAAAATGAATAATGAAGATGGGACACCCTATTCAATAAATGGTGCTGGAAAAACTGGCTAGCCATATGCAATAGAATGAAACTAGACCATTATCTCTTACCATATTTAAAAATTAACTCAAGATAAATTAATATTTTAAATGTAAGACCTGAAACCTAAAACTTCTAGAAGCAAACCTAAGAAAATCTCTTCTAGATATTGGCCTAGGCAAAGAATTTATGACTAAGACCTCAAAAGCAAATGCAGCAAAAATAAAAGTAGACAAATGTGGCTTAATTAAACTAAAGAACTTCTGCACAGCAAAATAAACTATTGACAGAGTAAACAGCAATCTATAGAATGGGAAAATATATAAGCAAATTATGCATCTGACAAATGACTCATATCCAGAATCTATAAAGAACTTCAACAAATCAACAAGGAAAAAAAATCCCACAAATAATCCCATTAAAAATGGGCAAAGTATATGAACAGACACTTATCAAAAGAAGACATACAAGTGGCCAAGAAACAGAAAAATTGTTCAACAACAGTATGCATCAGGTAAATGCAAATTAAAACCACACTGAGATACCATCTCGTACCAGTCAGAATGGCTATTACTAAAAAGTCAAAAATTAACATGTTGGTTAGGATGCAGAGAAAAGAGTGCTTAAGCACTGTTTTTGGGTTTGTAAATCAATTCAACTGCTATGGAAAACAGTATGGAAATTTCTCAAAGAATTAAAAATAGAACTACAGTTCCACCCAGTAATCCTACTACTGAGTATCTACCAAAGGAAATTAGTTTTATTAACAAGATACCTGAACATATATGTTTATGGCAGCACTATTCACAAGAGCAAAGTCATGTAATCAAACTAAGTGTCTATCAGTGAATGACTGTATAAAGAAAATGTACTGTTTATATATATATATATATGCGTGTATATTATATATACATTATATATATATTTATGTCTATCTATAATATATATACACCATGGAATACTACACAGCCATAAAAAGAATGAGATAATGTCCTTTGCAGTAAGGTGGATGAAGCTGGAGGCCATTATTCCAAGTGAAATAACCCAGAAACAGAAAGTCAAATAGCATATGTTCTCACTTACAAGTGGTAACTAAACAGTGTGTACACATGGACATAAAGACGGAAACAATAGACAAGTGAAAATAGATACAAGTGAAAAGCTACAAAACATTCTCTGCTTTTTTCCCCTTAGTATTAAAAAATATATAAACAAATAAAGAAGCAAACTAGTTGGACATTTGGGATAATATTTGCCCAAAGTGGAGAGGGTGGGAGAGGTTTAAGAGCTGAAAAATTGCCTGTTGGGTACAACGTTCACTATTTGCATGATGAGTTCACTAGAAGCACAATCCCCACCATTATGCAATATACCTACGTAACAAGCCTGGATGTGTACCCCTAAATCTAAAATAAAATAAAAAATTACCCCAATTGCTCAAGCTAACTTACTTTCTTATTTGTTTGTAAGTGTTTTTAAAACATTGAGGAAAAAAACAGAATTGTTTTTGTAGTTTTTCACTTGTATCTTTTACTTGTTTCGTTTATATATATAATTCTTTTAAATTAGATTATTGATTGATAGATTATTACTTGGTATATCACGTATGGAAAATAACTATCGCCAATACCAACTAAAATAAATGTCATTTGTTTAATCATGTAAATGCTGTTTAAACTTTTATCTCTCTCTTTTTACTTGTTTTACCATTGAATTTAATGATTTGGATTCTTTCTTCTTTCTCATCTGAATCTGAAACCCAGAGCTATGCAGCAGAACACTAGCCTTTGGGAAAATTAATCACCATCAGTGTGACCGCGAGTAGGTTCCAGGTCACCAATCCAATCCTCTTTGGTTTCCTCCTAAAAAGACAATTAACAACAACAAAATAACCCCCTTCTAAAATTTACAACAAAAAATTTAACGACTAAAAAATAAAGCATCTTATTTTGCAACCCTCTTCTGTTTCTTTCCTCAGGCTCTTTGAGATGTGAGGAGCATCTCTTGTCTTCCTGGGTCCTGCTTCTCCTCCAGGGTTCCTAAGCCTTAAGAATCCTCCACTTGTTCTGGCTGGTCATGCCTCAGGGCCTCCTCTGTGTCATGAATAATTAGGCTGATTTCTGGGACTTTCCTTGTGTTTTGCTTGGCTTAATCATGATACATACTTTCTATAACCAGTACCTAAATGCAGTCCTTTAACATGGCCCACATGACCACTGTTTTCCTATGCTGTTTCTTATTGAATCCAATACAGCTTTTCTTACTTGATTTCTCTGTGAATCCTGGCTTTCCGTAATTCTGGTGGGATATATCCTAGAAGTTTCTGCCTTTAAAAAATCTTGTAAAGAGAAATTGGAAACAATACAATTGGCACCCTTATTGGAACAGTGAAGAGGTCTGCAATAAATCTGTAGAACTTATTGCTGCAGCTTTGAAGCTTTGAAACAGACCAATTTACTTTCCTTTCTGTAGGGTCTAATTCATTAGACTCCCGCTATAAAACTTTTATTGGAGAAGTTGAATCATAAAGTCAACCAGAAAGAAAGGATTTAGTGATAAGTGGTGTAAGTGTCATAATGCAAAGAATAAAATGCTATGCACAAAATAAAAGCATTTATTTACTGCTTTTAGAAGTGAAACAGCTTGAAAAAGACAAGGCTGCATTCCCAGTGATGATAAATTTTAAGTTTTGCAAACTTTACAATGGTTTGGCAAAGTGGCAGGCCTGCTGTATTGGAGACATGATTACTATATCTATACTTCTATAACACATACACACACACACATATATATAAGCATACATTTTTGTGTGAATATGCATATATGTGTGTATACATTTCACATATGTATATAGACGTACTATATATATACACATTATATGTAATATATATGTATGTTCTAACTAGGGCAGAATACTTGACTTGGAAATCAAGAAATTTCTCCCTCTTTTCTAAAATTTAGGGTGGATATAAGTCTCCTTCCCACATGCTTCTTGCTTAGCAGATAGATTTGATTAAGATGACTATCTGAATTATAAATAAGTGAATACTTTTTTTAAAAAAAAGGTAAAACCAGTAAATTGGTTTGTTGGTTGACAAATGGATAATCAACGAACCAATCAAATATTAGTTATAATATCCTGTCAATGGTTATACTCTCTTTCTCTCTCTCTTTTATTTTATGCTAAATATCATATTCTTTAGAATTGGAAAGGAACAAAAGGCTAGGATTTTAGACTTTTTTGATGAATTTTCTGGAAAACTCCAGTTATGTCTATTGAAGACTTAAAAATATGTGAAGGTTACTTCTCCAAGCATCTCATTCCAATACCCTATTTACTAGAAAATATTTTCCTATTGAAGTATTTTAATGGAAAACATTAAATATTTTTCTATTTCCTATTAAAAGAAAATTTGCCTTTCTGTAAATTCTATTCTTTTATGCAGCAGGTTCTTGATATCAATATGCTCTCAAAACCTTTCTTTCACTTGCTATGACTTCATTTCCCTTGTCTACACTCAAGCTTTTGTTAAAAAAACAGTTCAAGTTTTTTCATGTGCTCCTCATTTATGGTTTCCTGATCCTTCACCATCCTGTTTTTTTTAAATTCATCTTTTTATTAACATTTGTTGAGAGCCTAATATAATGTGGCAGAGAGCTCCAGGCATAAGAAAAGCAGCAGGGGATAGAAGAGAGTCATTTTCTCATGGAGTTGATAAGATAGAGGAAGCAGAAAAATAATCAAGAAAACTCTCATATGTCAGTTGTTGGTAAGTGGTAGGGAGAAGAATTAAGCAAGAAGAGTAGATGAAAGTATAATGACACAAGGGGGCTGTGAAGATCTGCCTGATAAGGTGATATTTAAACAAAGACCTGAAGGAAGAGAGAGGATGAGCGATTCATATATCTAGGGAAACTGTGTTTATGCATAGAACAGAGAGCATGAAGGCTCTGGGATAAGAGCCTGCTTAGCATGTTCAGAGAAATCTAAGGAGACTGATGTTGACTGAAGATGGTCACTTGAGGGGGAAGTGATAGGAAAATTGGTCAAAGAATTTCTCTGGTTGTTATGGGAACTAGTCTCTAGGACCTCAAGTTTTAAGCAGAAAAGGCTATTAGTTTATTTTGGAAAAGATGGTGGGGTCTTGAATTAGCATACCAGAGTTGGAGACGATAGGAATTTCTTAGAGTCCGAGTAGTCTTGGAGATAAAGCTGACAGGATTTGTCAATAGACGAAGGTTGTGGGAAGAAAGAGGTCATGGCTGACTGAAGTTTTTAGCCTGGACAAATGGACTTGTTCTTTCTGGAAATGGATAACCCAGTTTTCTTAGTTTAGAAAAATACTAAAGTTGGGCTACAATTCCTTAACACCTTATTCTTTGATAGCATAAACTTCACTGAAGAATTTTTTATGTCCTAGGTGTGATCTGTTTGGTACAAAATAAAGTAATCATTTTTTATGATCTAGATTTATTGTTATTTTTTCTCATGATCTAGATGTACTCTTATTAGCGTACACTGATATTACATCATCGTTTATGGATGTTTACTATTTTTCATGTTGCGTTTACCTTTAAATTAAATCCTGGTCTAATTTTCAACCGCAATCTGAGTGGCAAGGGATACATAGCTGTTTACCAAATATGTATCCAGGGATAGATAGCTGTTTATCAAATATATATCAAATATATATCAAATATAGATAGCTGTTTATCAAACAGCTCAACTACAGTTCTCAGCCTCTGTTGTAGTGAAAAGCTGCCAGAGGACTGAATTTTAGACAACAGAACATGGGCAGAAGTGATGAACATGACTTCTAAGCTTATCTTTCAAAAATTGTTCACTCAGAAAGCCTCCACTCTTTTCTCTCATAAGGCTTTCTCATTGACACAAGATAATCCAGGAAGATTTTCAAGGCAGATTCTCTGTGTAGAGGAAAACAGTTATCTCTTCCACTATTTGTAGTATATATGAAAGAAAAAAATGATCTTTTGAAAAATGATACTGCTAAGAATTTGGTATTAATCCATTACAGCAGCTAGGAGCACCGTAACTAATTTGAAAATTGGTAGCTTAAGAAGGGATGTTATAAATTAAGGTTAACATTTGCAACATTTCCCAGCAGTGAGAGTGGCTGCTAATGAGAACAACAAAATGAGAGACTGGATATTAGTGGCAAAACGTTGGTGAAATTGTCCTTTATGATAACTTGAAAAACAGATCAAATGCCTCCAAGACTGTATTTCTGTGGAGAAAGCTACAGGATAGGATGTTTTTTATTTGTAATAGAAAGATATTAGAAGAAAGAGATGGGCTTGCCCAAGAATTAGTTGATTTTGTAGGCAAATATAAAATGAAATAAATACTCCAGATATCTGAGACCTCAAAAGTTTGAAAAATCTGAATTCTCCTAAACCTCAATGGTATAATATCGAGAGAAGACTTTAGTTTAAAGGCCCCATTAAGATTCAGCCTTTTGAAAAGAGTAAAATTGAATATTACTTTTACATATAAGCATGATGCCTCTGGAGGCTGCCATTAAACTGAGGAAGGGAGAGAGCTCCAGAGACAGAGAGAGGGAGTAACACAGAGAGAAGGAGTGACTGGTGTAAGAAAATGATGGAAAAAAGCAGATACAAGAGCCAGGGTTTGGAGGATGACCACTGGTTCTCAGAACTAATGGAGGCAACTAGATTAGATACCTGCTAAGTTTTTGAGGTAAGTATATTGGCAAATAAATCATAAGTCCAGATTATAAGGGAAAATGCTCCTAGAAGATAGAGATGGTCATCACTAGTAGCTCCAAATCACCAAACTCCAGATCACCAAATGATCAAAGGAGCTCCTTTCAGAGAGCAAAATCAGCTCTACTCAAGAAAACAAATTTCCACTGCAGGCATCCCCTGCCTTGCCAGCAGAAATACATAATAATTACTGTTTATTAACAACCATGTGTTATCCATCCTTCCAATTTCCAAATGGGAATGTCTACTGTGGATATCCTGCCCCTGGTCCACCATTGTATACCTGCCTGTGATGAGAGAAGATGACCTGCCCATGAATTGCTAGATCACAAAAAGCCACACCTGGACCTGATGAAGAGGCTGACGTATAACTCAGAGATTTTCTACATTGAGCTGAATGAAGTGGACGGACAGGATTTTGTGCTGTTTTCCTTGAGGAAAGGATGAATGTGTTCTATGTATGGAAGAATGTAATGGATATTTGGTGACTAGAAAGGTGGACTAGGACAGAGAATGTCTAGCAGTTTATCAAACCTATTTCCCTTTCCTTTGGCATAAAGCTAGACTACATTTCCCAACCTCCCTTCAGAAAAGTCTGCCTTATAATCAAATTCTGGTCAATATGGTATGTTTTAGAGCACTATGAATCATTCTGAGGTCCGTAAAATACTCCTAAATGATTCTGATTCCCATTTTCCATGCCTTGCAGGCTGGTCAAAGTCTAGAGTGACAGTGAAAGCTACATTTGCATTTAAGGACAACAGAGACTAGAGCAGCTTGATTTTCTAAATAACAACATGGAGTAAAATTACCTCCCTTGCCCATTCTTCCTCCTCACTGATTAGATTTTTATGTGAGTGCAAAATAAACTTTGATTGTGTTAAGCTATAACTTTAAAATTTATCTTTTATAAAGGATACTAGTTTGAAAATCTTTACTAAAGCTATAGTACTTGGTTAGTTGGGTTTTTGAACCTAAGACAAATTATTTATGCTGAATCCAGATCATAACATCGCCTGAGATTTATATCTCTTCCAACATTTTCCATATACAATTTTCTTAATGATAAATTTCAGATCAGGGCCCATAAACCCTAATGCCTTCAGCATCTAGACAGTTATGAATGCAAAAGAGAAGGCAGTACATCCCAGGGAACTAAACAGAACATGCCCTACCTAAAGGCAACACGGTAATTTAAAAAATCTACTGGCTAGTGTACTCCAAAGACTACAATATTCAAACCTTTGATTTGTTTCTCTATTTGAATATTTTAATAAAAATTTTCTTGCACAAAACTGAAGAGTGAGCCACTCAAATTTTTTTTACACAAATATGTATTCATTAACCATATTCTTTGAGTGTGTTATTTCAACTGTTTGCCAATTTACTGAACTTCATTAGTTTGTGGTTCTTATTTCTCTTATTCATTTATAAAGATATCAAGAGAAACATTGGCTCATGGCTGCTGAAATCCAGAAAGATGACTTACTTACATCTACATATTTGGGGCTTCAAATGTTTGAAATATCTGAAGACCTTCAACATATAAACCACATAAGTAACTTGAATATTCTATCTCATCTCAATTTATTCACTCAGATTTCAGGGGAGATGGAACTGTGAATCTGGATTCTTGACCAGTTCCATAAGCGATTCTTATGATTTAGTTCCTCTCATTTATTGTATTTTTCTAATCTAGAATCCTAGCATGTAAAATTAGATAATGTTTACTATAAAATGACTGCGTCTTTAAATTAGAAGTTGCCAATCTCCTTTTTGTAAAAGATCCCACAGTGAGTATTTAGACTTTGCAGCCCACCTACAGTTTCTGACTCATATTCTTTTTATTTTACATATTTTAACATTCTTTTAAAATATAAGACTATTAGTTCATGATTGTATGTATAAAAAGAGGCTCTGGCCCATGGGCCATGGTTTGCTGATACGAATTCTCTTCAGGATGTCTATGTACCTTTCCTTACATGAATGGTTCCTAAGTTGTACTCCATGAAATTGTAACTCTGAAGGATGTATAAGCCAACAATTCTCATTCAAATAATTGGTGGAAGTACTGTACATTATTTCATCCTTATGAATATTTACAAAGTAAATCAACATAGTAAATGCTCATATATAAAGATTAGAGTTGTCTGATCAATTAGCTCCATTTTTAGCAGTACTTTTTGAATACAGAATCCTTTTCTTTCTCCACAGAGTTCTCATTAATGTCTTGAAAATTTAATGTTAAATCACATGTATTGAAGAGTTGAAGAATTTTAGTGTCTGTAAAATACTTTTGGGAAATTTCAAATGCTCTTTTCCAGGATCTTAAAATCTTGCCCATGACTAAATGTTGTTAAGCTTAATAGTCTATAGTATACAGAAGATATTTTTTAAATCCACTTTCAAAATTAAGTTGATATTTTAAATCTCTGGTTTTAAAACATTTTTTCATTTCCATTACTCCTCAATAAGAGCACCTAAACAGTTTTATGCTATTCTTTTTCTGTATAATGATCTACTTTGCAGATTTTCTCAATGGTCCATCCTTTATAGGCAATTTTAATTTAGTAACAGTTCAGATTTCTCTTCAATTTCTTTAGTAATTCACCTTAAACTTTGGCTTCACTTATTGGCACTCTATCTTTAAGCTCTTATTCTCAGTGTTTACTCAGGAAAATGAGATTCAGAATTCCATAATTTGGTCAACCATGTAAAATAGTTGACAGAATTAAAATTTTAAAATACTTATATATCATAGGTAATCATCTTGTTATTGCTTTGTTATTATCTATAACTATCTTGTGGTTATAGAATCTTATGTTTTAAATATACTTAATTTTATAT
>NW_016804424.1:3067726-3111834 GCF_001698545.2 Rhinopithecus bieti | reverse complement strand
ATATATTTAATTTTATATATATTTAATTTTATATGAAGCCAACACATTTGGAACATATTTTTAAAAACACATATTTTACGTCTATAAATAGAGATTCAAGAAGTAAATAATTACAGCGAACACTCTTAAAGTAGCTGCTACGTGCCAGCTACTGTTCTAGGTGCTTTTGTGTATTTTAATTAATATAATCCTCACAATAGCCCCAAGGGATAGGTGCTCTTATTGTTTGCAAAGTAAAGATACAGAAATTGTAGCACAGTGAGGGTAAGCAATGTGCCTGTGACACACCACATGTTTAGTAATTGGTAGTGTCAGAATTGCAACTGTCACTCTGGCTTCAGAGGTCCATAAATGGTGTTATGTTGCACTCCACTTCTTCCAGTTGAAAGCATTTTAAATAACTTGAAGAACCTCGTTGAAATCACAGGAGCTTGATGCAAGTTGGTTCATTTCAGAGAGTAGCACAAAAACTGATAAATCCTTGCATTATTTATTTTGATTGAAGGTATTTGAGAATTCTATGTGTTTGTATGTGTGTCACCTGTGACAAAGGCACTATAACTTTTGTTATCTAAATCAATTGCATTATTTCTTTTAGCTTTGCCATGCTGCTGAAATGGGATCCAAGTGGCCTCAGAGTCTCATCTACAGGGAACATTACCAATCTTTTGAAGACATAATTACAGGCTTATATATGTTTAATTTAATTAACAGGTTAAAGACTTCTGTGTAAAAACTCTGTGATTTCCTGGCAACATTCTGGAAGCATGCAAGAGAGAATTACAATTGATCTGGACTTTAGAGTTTCGTGTATAGACTGCTATCTGGAGGCACAGAGAGAAAAGCATGCCTACAGCTTCACTCTGTAGAGTGAAGTGAGCTTATTTTAGGTAACCCAGACAAATCAAAGTCTGTACATTTTGCACCTCAAATGCCAAGTGGGTTACTATAAGCCCATTACCCTCAACACTCCCCACCACATACTACTCTATCTTTGACTTGTGATCTATTCTCATCAGCAAACAAGATGGGAGAAAAATAAAAATACATTCAAGGTAAGATTTGCTCCCCTGACACACCCTCATTTGGATGTACATGTGTTCTGGTTCAGGTTCTGGTTCATGTCACTTCTTGCTCTGGGTCAAAAGCAGTTGAAGTTTCTTCCTGCTTTTCTGAACACATTGCTGATAATTGTACAACTCATAGTAAATTTTCTCTCTTACACCAACACATGTGATCTGGAAATGGCCATTGGTGGTCATAGGAATGCAGTCATTATTCTTCTGTATTCATGCACATTGATTTCTGATTTCTCTTTTCTGCTGTGTATTCTTACCCTGTTGCTAGTGTTATATTTTTGGCATATTATTTAGATTTCTGGAAAGACTTATGAAATTTAAGGATGTGAGAATGGAGCCTTAAATAATTCAGAGTATTCTAGAAATAATCTTGTTTACATAGATATACCTGATTATGTGGGGATATTTTAATTCCACTTGAATTCAAATGAAAAAGTGCCAAAGCTTTCTGACATAACAATTTCACCTCTCCTTTTTCTTGGCAGTGTTTACACAGACATTTTAAACATATCATTAAACAATTAGCATTATTGTCTTTGCCAGTAGAAAAAAATAATGAAACTCAAGGGTTTCAATAGTCAAATGCTAAGACAGTGATCTTTTATTCCCTTCAATAAGTTGAACTCTTTTTAATTCTAAGCCATGCACTGTCACCGCACTAATTGCTTTGTAGATAGACAGCCTCTTAGCTTTGCTCTGATTATAAACAAGTCCATTTGTAGGAAAAAATGCTGTGAGAACTTTAAATTAATACAAAAGAGCAATATCTGATGTAGTTAAATTTTTATGTGTTTAGAGTTGCTTAAATTTGTGTGTTTGACAAAGTGGGAGCGTGGTCTTATTAAGCCAGAATAGGTGAGTTAGATATACACACATAAAGACTCACAGAAAACAGTCAATACTCCTAAACCCAAACATCCTTGAAAATGTATATTTTGAAACTGTGAATGACAGAATGACAGTAATTTTTATACTTAGAAATTGAATTTAATATCCCACCAGTGTAAAGATGTAAGATCATTTAACACTCACTTTACTTATTTTGTGCCAGATACTGTGTTCTGCATGAGACATCCAAAAATGAAAAGACATTGCTCCTTTTTATAACTTACATTTTATCATATAGATAGACATGTAAAATATTACAGTACAATGTAGGTTCAACAATAATGGTATAGTGGAAGAATATCAAATCACTTTCTGGGATTACAGTTTAAATATATTATCATTAATACCCAGATATTGATGGCCTATTGCCAAGGGAACCGGGAGATTTTTGAAACTACTTTAAGCTGGAGATCCATGTGAAATCTTGTAAAGTTTAGAAGCTTGATATTTCTGTATTTTAGATATAAAGGAATAGGGAGGGAAAAGGAAGTGAACTTTCACAGCTAGGTTGCTTGAGGTTCAGTGTTATTATGTAAGTGAATCAGCAACTCCAGTTCATACAGAAAACTGGTTGAAGAAGGGGCAAAAAGTGTTCTAGGCAGCATCACATACAAAGGCCTGGAGATGTAAAAATTATAGTAGTTGGAGAATTGCAAATGGTTTGTTGCTACTAGAGTTAGGAATGTAATTTTTAAGAGATTGTAAAATTAAAAAAAAAATAAATAAAAAACAGAATAGTCTGGGCTGGGTGCGGTGGCTCACACCTGTAATCCCAGCACTTTGGGAGGCCCAGGCAAGTGGATCATCTGAGGTCAGGAGTTCACTACCAGCTTGGCCAACATGGTGAAACCCTGTCTCTACTAAAAATACAAAAAATTAGCCAGGCATGGTGGCAGGCGCCTGGAATCCCAGCTACTCTGGAGGCTGAAGCAGGAGAATTGCTTGAGCCTGGGAGGCAGAGGTTGTGTTGAGCCGAGATAGTGCCATTGCACTCCAGCCTGGGCAACAAGAGTGAAACTCCGTCTCAAAAAAAAAGAAAGAAAAAAAAAAAAAAAGAAAGAAAAGAATAAATAGTCTGGTATACAAAACCTTAGTTTATAAAACCACTTCATAGAATAAATTGTGGAGTTTTCAAACATTTTAGTTGGAGGAAGATTTAGGGGTTTTTAAGGGAAGAAATGTTATAGTCCAATTTACAAGCTATGTAGACTATCCCATCAGTAGTGTGGTGTATGATTTAGAGAGAGGTGAAAGTTCCTGGCTGTAACAAAGGGAGATAATGAGAATTTAGAGAGAGTAAAAGAGTGTTGAGAGGTGCGATATGAGGCCGAAAGTTAAGGCTCAATATTATGTGCTGCCTTGACATCTGGTAAAATCAGAAGGACCTTGAATGGCATACCCACAAGTTTTCTCTTACCTTTCTGCTCCAATGGATAAGGCTTTCTAGCCAAAAATCCTCCTGATTAAATGGACTCATTGCAGTTTCTGCTTATCCCTGAGTAGCGGGTTTTAGTTCCCTATCTGCAGAGGAATTCAGACAAGCCCATCACATCTTCCTGTGGGAGCTAGCAAAGACCTCTCTCTACTGGTACTCTAAAACCTGCCTCCCACAGCCCCTAATTGTTCACTGTGTTCCTAAGTGCAAGCCGCTGTGGGTCTGCATGGCATGGGATGTCCTCCTCTCTGGGCTGTGAGTACAGTTGAGCTCATCTGTCTTGTGTTGAGTGTTATGTGTTCAGGCATTTTTCACAACCCTAGGGTAGGAATCCCTGTCTCACCAATGCAGTGAAAAGAGGACCTCAAAACAATTACACGTGGAGAGTAGCGGTCAGAGCTGTGATATCTAGTAGCCTTTAGTCACCTGCCACTATTGAATGCTTGATATGCGGCAAGTCCTAATTGTTATGTGCCGTAAGAGTATAATACAAACTGGATTTTGAAGACTGAGTATGAACACAATAATCTAAATATATCAGTAAACATTTTTATATTAATTGCAGGTTGGTATATTTTACATATATTGTTGTTGAATAAAATATTAAAGTAAATTTCATTTTTATAATCTTCTAAAGTGATTACTGGAGAACTAAAAATTATATATGTGGCTTCCATTTGTGACTCATGTTATATTTGTACTCTGCAACTTTGGTTTAGTGAAATGTATTCAGGAAGAGATGCAGGGTAACTTGGGTGTGTGGAAGAGAGAGATTTCTAGAAAGGACTAAAATATTGGTCTGGTTGGGTGTAGTCATTAAAAAGACAAAAAGATTGAGGAGGAGCAGAAAGTGGATGATGATTTTGCATGTGCTCATTTGAGATGTCAGGCAGATATTTAGCTGAAGATAAACAGTGTAAAGTGGATAATAGGTCTGGAATTCCCGAGGAAGCTTGGGCTGAAGACACAGATTTGGGAGTTGCTAGCTCTGGCATCTAAAGTCATGAATAAATTTCTAGAGCTAGAATGTAGGGCAAACTGAAAAGGTGGGTGATATATATTAAAATGCATAAAAGGGTTAAGTAAATTAGTACTGCTGAACACACTTAAGTATAGGTTAATTATCCTCTAGTGATTACCTACTATGTGCCAGGTTTTGGTGATATATGAGATTTTAGACATTAGAAAAACAATAACATTTTTTGAATGGAAATTAATCACTTATATAAATATCTTATTTCAGGCAAGAAATGTTGTGTATCTGCAGTTTTAAAGATGCGGAAAACAAGCCGGGCAGCGGTGGTTCATGCCTGTAATCCCAGCACTTTGGGAGGCCAAGGCGAGTGGATCACCTGAGGTAAGGAGTTTGAGACCAGCCTGGCCAACATGGTGAAACCCCATGTCTACTAACAATACAAAAATTATCTGGGCATGGTGGCAGAGACCTGTAATCCTAGCTATTCAGGAGGCTGAGGCACGAGAATAGCTTGAACCCAGGAGGCGGAGGTTGCAGTGAGCCGAGATCACACCACTGCACTCCAGCCTGGGTGCAAGAGTGACTGTCTAAAAAAAAAAAAAAAGGAAAAAAAGGCAGAAAACAACAGTGTTTGATATTAATAAATGTAATGGAAAATATATTTAATATAATAAATCATTTTTATTTGTGGCAACATCTTACTAGAAGAAGGTGACATTAGAGTTAAGACTTGTGGAGAATTCCGAAAAATTTTCTTGCAATTTTATAGTACTGATTCTTTATAATATATGCCTCTATTATATATATGTCTCCATATGATACATATGCTGTCATTAAATTTTGTGACTTTGGCTTGAGGAAGTTGCAGTTCTAGATCTGATATTTTTGATAGAATATGTGTTAGGTTGCAAAGAAATTTAAGAGAGCAATATAAAGAGAAGGTACAAGGGAGATATTCTACTGAATAGACTGACAAAGGAATAGATAGGAGAAAAAGGAAAGAGACTTCAGTAGTATGGACTCAGATGGCACTATTTTACTGTCAATATTATCAGAAAAACAACAAAGAAAAGTACAAAATTTATTTTTGATAGTGATGAGGAAGACAGTTTCCCATTTTGACCATATATAATTATATGTTTAAGATTTATATGTTTTATTTTAAAAGGAGTGGGAAAACATATTCTTTTGATAAACGAAGAGAGAATGATTCAAATTTTACATGTTGTTAACACATTCCCACACAACTGCATCAGCATTGTGCTAAGTTATTTAAATGTATTTTCAATTAATGCCTACAAAAACCCAATGAATAATTATTGTCTATCTTTTACTCACTGGCATAGAAAAGTTCCACAAACTGTCCAAGGCCACACAGCTAGTAGCTAGTAAGAGGTAGAACTGGGGTGAGAATTCAGACATCCAAAGCCTGTTCTCATAACCTTGTGGTTATACTTGTTAAGGGTTTAAAATTCAGGGAGTATGTATACAGTGAAGAAAGATAAAAGAAAAGATAAAGAATCAATGATTGATTAAAGTCTTGGATTTCAGAGGAGAAAAAAACATGACTCTAGTGACCATACCAGCAGTAGTATTTATTCCGAGGAAGTGAGAACCAGTGATACGCTATGCATGTACTACATTTTTTTTTTTTTTTTTAACAATTTCAGTAAATACAGAGTTCTCTCTCTGCTTTTCCCACCCACTTCACTGGCTGACATAGAAAATATAATTTGGGAGATCAAAAACTAGTTGAAGTTTCTCAGACACCATATATATGCATATACATTTGCATTATACACATATAATGTGTGTGTGTGTGTGCGTGTGTCCATAGCTAAGCTGTATTCTTATTGTTGAAAGAAAACTCTACTTGCAAGACTAACAGATTTTTTTCTTTTTGGAATAATGGGCTAGCATTATTTTTGAGGTACTTCAATCAACAAAACAATTATGTTTTCTAGCCACCAGAGACTGAGCTTTTAAGATATCTTTCCCCCTATACATGTTTTGTGTTGTCTGTAATTAAAAATAAAGCAGTTCTCATGGTAAGCGTGTCACATTATATTAAAACAGTGAGACAGAACAACAAAAACTACACAGGGTCAATGGATGGGTTTGTTAAAATTAAGGGTTATAAAATCTTGCATTGGACTAAAAGCTATTTTTCTAGAAAAAAATGTGATAAAAGTGTATATTTTTTTCTCACTAGCATTCTTTCTTGTTGTTTATTTAATTCTCTTTGGGCCATTGTTAAATACAAACAAAATTTGGTTTGGGATGAGTTTTGTAATATAATTTTTGGAGACTGTTCCTTGATATGCATACATATTTTGATAAAGACAACAATCAAATATTGTTTTTTGCCTTTATCAATGTGAGGTCATCAATAATTATATCTGTGAATTAGGCAACTGGATTACAAAAAAAGAAAGGAGAGAAACTAGCTTGCTTTAGAATTTTTAAAGAAAGTATGTCATTTAAAGTGGTGAAGAGAATATATAGGATTCTAAGGTGTTGTTATTTCACAGCGATGAGGTATCTATCCCTTTTCAGAAATATTTATTGGGAAACTTCTTTTATTTTATGGCCCATGATGCTGTTTTTATTGTGGCTTTTGTCAAGACCCCGTCTCTGTATTTATACTGACTATTGAATAGATACCACTGAAAGTTAGTTTGACACCTTATTTGAGAGATTAATACACTATATACTATATTAATATACTACTATTAACTAATTGCTTTGCCTACAGTTTGTGATGCCTCATATTCATTGGTAGAAATTAAAAGAAAGTTTAAACAAACAGCCTGAATTTAGCCTAAGAACTAAAATTCTCCATTTCTGTAACTTCGTTGTAATTACTTTTTTATTTATAGATAGCTTAAATAAATTTCATGACTACTAAAACATATATGATTTAAGACCATGAGATCAAATTTATTTAACATTTTAAATAATTACATGTATTAAAATCTTGAGTCAATAATTCTAAAATAGCCAGTGGGTAAAAATTGGAAAAAACAGCAAGATATTCTTAAATATTAAATTTTTCCTGATTAATTATAATCTCACAGCCCAGAGTTCCTCCTAGTAGTTTATTGTAAGATGAAGATAAATTATATAACTAAAATTTATTTTGTTGTCTTCACTATCAACCTTAATGAGAAATATGTTCACACTGATTAAAGTAACCAAATTGAAAAGACTAGTTGAGTTTGGGGAAAATTTTGCTCCCAGATATCTGTAGATAGCTAACTGATATTGTATACATTATTTAGAAAACAATGAAAATGGCATAAAATGAGTTACACTTTTAAATGCCAGGTGATGGGTTGGAGACCCTTGAGTTACATAGATTGTACTAGAGATGTAAAAAAATTTCCCTTTGTTCTATAAATATTACTTTTATTCCACTTGAAGAAAAGTTAATCTCTATTTTTAAAAAGAAAGAATTATACATTGGAGGAAACTAATGAATAAATCAATCAAAGGTTAGAGCTGTACATGCAGTTACTGTGATTTTAGTGTGCGTAATAAAATGCTGTGAAGCACACACTCACTTATGCAATAACGAGGTGGAGAATTGAGCCTCACAGTTAACAGAGAGGAACAACAAAAGTATATGTGATTTACATTCATATCCATGAAAAACTTTACATGTTTTGAAGAGGGTCAAGATCCTTTTGCTGAGAAACAACAGGAAAACAAACAATCTTAATGAAGTATAAATGTAAAGTTGGATGCTGAATACCCCAATTAGGACACATAAATTTGATGTGTTTGCTTAAAAATCAACAACAAACAACATACAGAAAAATACAGATCTTTGATTTGCTATTATATTATTGCAAGCATAATTTCTCAAATTACAAGAAAAGTAGTATTATCTACAGCCAACAGAAAATTATTCTGGAGGAAGCATAGGTTGTTGGGTAATGTTACCAAAGTCAGTTTGATTTACTGTTCTGTTGAAATTTTACCTTCGTGTATTACTGAAAAGTTTAACAAAATATCAGTATACCTTCATTGATAAATGAGATAAAAATGCAACTAGCCTTACAATAACCTCCAAATAAGAAAATAACCTATAACTCTAAGACAGAAAGAACATCACTTCTCCAGAAATTAACATTTGGGTGGCGTAGCTGAGAAATTGGGTTTAGGTTAGAGAATTAGTGATGTTTGAAGAGGTAAGATTTGGATTATACTTATTTTTTAATAGGCATTGAAAACATAATCTTCTACAATAGTAGATGTACTGGCATATATGAAAAAATTCATGCTTTAAAAAGATTGACATATACTACGTAGAAGGCACACTTTCTCACTATATATGCAGACACACCTTGGTGTTTTCATTCCATATTTTATCAATAAAGCTTTATTTCTACCTCAGATAGTGAAAAATATATAGATACTATGTCATTGTTAAGGTGGAAATATCTAGATTATTAGTATGGTAAGTTTCTGGACCCACTTAAAGATGGCCTTAGACTTAATAGTGGTATTATGCAGCTTCATACTCTTTTTTTTCCCCAAAAAACTTTAACAGATTTTGCTGGAATCATAGTGACAAATTCAACTGGAAAGGCATGTGCTGCCAGATAAAATAATAACAGTGAATATGGAAGATAAAATAATATCAGTGAATATGGAAGCTCTCAGACAGTCCCTTCTTACAGGAGGAAAACAAAACACATGGGAAGCTCTAAGTCAATAAATTAATAGAGAGGAGTCACTGCAGAAAGAAAGCATGTGGGCTGATATAATAAAGAATAATTACTCACAATAAGAGTATGGGGTCACATAATTCCTTCTCATAATAAAAGCAAAATTGCTTTTCAATTCTCAAGGGGAAAATGTTAGCCCTTACTTCAAATACTGAGTTACAACTAACCTCATTTACAGATACCTCACTCATTTTTTCCTTAAAATTTTAACTGGTCACTTGTATATAATCCAGATTATCAGGCGTACATAGAGTGTCTGAAACCTTATGCTTAACATAGGAACTGGGCTGTGCTATGATCTATACACTAGAAACTGGATAATGCCACAAACCCCCACATTATCTCCCAGAAGCTTACACAGGGATTGATGCTAGTAATTGTCAATGCGTGCATATATAACAGTTTTCATTTTATGAAAAAGGCTGAAAGAAATTTATTCACACAGTTCTTTGTTGACAATCACAAGTGCTTAAGAATAAAGGTTGTGGATTTTTTTTTTTTTAACACTAAAATTATCTTGAGAGGCTTGGTTCTTGTCTCCAGTGCTATCTCACTTTCTGCAGCTCCTGTCTCAGCCATGATGGCAGAGGCTGTCCCAGTCTGTGTAGCAGTTTGGATAGTTCCACGTTATGATCTCGGTAGTAATTAGAGAGGAAAGTTCTAGACTGGAAAGAAAAAAAAAGAAGAACTTGAAAAAAGCTCTTCGTTTCATCAAACAGGATTTTGTAATCTATATTTCTTAAGGAACATATCTACTACAATATATGTGTCTACAACATATTATATTTCTTGTATTTTTCCTCAAATATCAGTTATTTTTACCTTTTGAAAATATTTGGCGAATGTGTGGCTACAAAATAGAAACAGGACCAGGTGTATCCTATGCGGCTTATCTGTCATTACAGCACATATTCATTGTGGGACATATGAAGTCTACACAGAAAGAAAAAACGGTGACAGGAGTATAATACTAGAGATAAATGAGATAAGGACCGCATGAGGAATGAATTATAGAAGTAAGCTAGATAAACCAACATACATTTTTTGAAAACCGGCTCATAATATAAAAATTAAATGTGAGCATAATCATAAAAACTAAAATTCACTATTACAAACAATAACTTGCAATATCATGCACAATTTTATACATTTACTCAGAGCTGAAATACATTTTTTTAGTCACTAAGAGCTTTAGGCTTCCAAAATATTATAAGGTCTCTGAAACCTGATCCTTTTTACAATGCTCATATTTCTAATCATGTTGCAGAGATGGGTCATTATTAGAGAAATGCTAAAAAAATATAAAACATATGAATGGTTTTAGTTCTATAGTTATCTTTCATCTATACAGATTTCTGGAAAACAGGACATTTGCAATTGGACTTTCTTTCCGGGTGTCATTTATCTCATATTATAGCCCAACTGGCAGCGTTCCATCTATTTGATAAAATTAGAGATGAACACTTTTTCTGTTGCTGGCATAGGTAACAATGGCTCCTTCATTGTTTTCCGTTTGGTCCAAGTTGCACCATCTCTCTTAACCCCGCTTCAATATTTTAACGCAAATGGTCTTTTTCCACATAAAACTCCCTTAGCAACTTTTGTGTATACTGTGAAAATGGATTTAAGACAACTACATTTCATCTTGGACCATTCACCAGGTATTTCATTATGTTTCTTCCCTTAAACCAGATTGTAAACACTCCACATTTCGGATAAGACGTTTATAGTAGTAGTGGGAACATTACATGTATTTCTTGGTGGATTAAAATGATTTCTGAAACCCTTTTGAAATTATTGAGTTCAAAAATGTAGTTTAAGGACCTTCTGGTACATCTATTTCCATAGTAACCCATGAATCAACTGCATCCCCCTTTGCCCACCTTGCCATAAAAGAAATATGTATGATACCTGGCTGAGCCAATTGCTGACTGGTTTTCCAAGCCTGTTCTACCAGATAAGGCATTTCTTCTCATATCCTCACTTCTATTGAAATATTTTCCTGCCATTTTCTGGTTTCATTTGTCATTGTTTTATGTTTTTATGTCCCTATTACAAATCAGTGGATATAACTAATTTATTTATCCTGTAATAAATCTGGGTTCACAACTGTTTTGTCTTTGTATTCTTTCCATTGCTTAGTCCAGTTCCACCTGTGATGTAGGCCTTGAATATCTGTATTGAATATATAATAATGATACTTTAATATTTTATCCAAAATCACTCGTTTAGTAAACTATTTAAGTGCTTTACATTTGGAAATGAGTCACTTTTTAGTAAATATTTATGTTTGAATTGCATTCAAGCAGCAAAGAATTTCTGGGAATGTATATTAATCCTTAATACCGATCTATCTATCGATCTATATGTATCTATCTGTCTATCTATCTATTATCTATGTATCAATTATCTCTATCATCCTCTAAGTGTATACAATTATTAATTGCAAAGAAAGAGCAGAGAAAGGAAGCAAATTTCTTGTTACTAGTTTTGAAATAGCTGTTTGCAAATATATTTGCTAGAGTAATTCAAAGATTAAGAAAATATTACCTCTGGATCCATAAGTGGATATTTTCGGCCTTTGCTTTTTCCAAGGCATTTTGTCTTTCCTCCTTCCAGTAATTGACACCAAAAACCCTTTTGGGGATCAAACCTACAATACATAAAACATATAATGGTTACAAATTGTATGCAGAATTTTCAGTGAGACAGCCTCACCAATTGAATAAAGGAAATGTATTTTTGTATGCCCATTGATTTAATTTAATTCATTTTTCCAGATATTTATTTAGCTGATTTGCGAGAGGCTAAACTGAGATGAAAGAAGCTATATGTTATTATGCATTTTAAGTAGCTATACTCTAATGAAAAAAAGAAAAAATCCTTAGTTTAATTTTACATTAAATTTTTAACTTAAGTTCCTTAGCTTACCTATGAATCCATAAAAGATCAAAGACCAATAACTAAAATTACAGCCCATATATAAACGAACTTTAGGATACTTTACTTATGGAGGTGATTTCAAAGATATGTTAACAGATTTATTTGAAATCATTCATTGGTATACATTAAAGGGGTTGAATGTAATGTAGGTATAGTTCTGTGAATATAAACATGAATTTAAAGCTTTCAATTCAGAAAATATTGCGTTTTTTATAGTTCAAAATGCTTACACTTTTCAAAAAACAAATTAGAAGTGTAAAAATAAAGTGGAAGATTAGACTACCTCTTATTTCTCTTGTTGAACGCAGATACTCTGTTAGATAATTCAGGTACCCATATTCTTAAAGAAAACTCTAATGCTGTTTTGCTCCCATAGCTGCACTGAGTTACAAAAGAAAGGATGTGTGGCCTAATTCTTTTAAAAGTCAAATATATAAGAATTTTGTTTAGGACTAACAGGAGAGTAAAAATGGAAGAATGAACCAAATAAGAAGGGAAATTTTAAGTTCATTACTACAGGACTTGCTGCATGCATAAAACATCGAAAAGGTTTGCATTTTTGTTGCTCAGCAGATGTTTTAGAAGGATGAAGCATAATTGACTGGGATGTAAAGTTAATTAGTTGCAGAATATTTTGTTGCCCTGGGCCCATTCCTATAATACCGGTGCACCTGCAATTTGCTTCTGCACATATGTGAATTCATTTAGGGGGAGAGGGAAGTTTTCTTCACAGTTCCTTGCCCAACCTATTATTAGAGACCTGAACCTTGCAGTCCAAGTTGTCCTAGTACATGTTGTAAATTAAAATTAAATATATCACTAGTTAAATGGATAAAAGAAAGACAGAGTCATTTCCAACCTGGACTTTTCAATCTGCTCTCTGCCTATCAGAGTCCTTTCTCCTGTTTTCATTAATTTCTCAAGAGGAAAACCAATTCAGCGTGCTGTATAAAATGAGATGAGGAAGTTGGCATAACAGTGCCCCTAAACATTGTTTTCTGCCTCAGGATGAGAATATTTAACTTCATTAAGGTAAAATACAACCCTGACAGCAAAGCCAACATATTTATACACATGCTGAGAGCATCTCCTTTGCTCTCAGGTAGTGCCGTGGTCTCAGGATGGGCTGTGGTCTCTCCTTGTTTTCCACAGCAGCTGTTGTGAGGCACAGCTTAATACAATCAGAGAAAGGAGAGCCATCCAGAATACTGAAAGTCATTTTTTTTCTTAGATGGGGTTGTCATAACCTTGAATCTACATGATTTTGCTGTACTGGTTTCATTTATTGCATTGGCAACTTCATATGCCTTAAGTCTAACAAAGGACATTTATCCTCTCTAAGTTACATCAATTCATTGCTTTATGGTTTTACTTTAGTAGGCATGAAATTGTGAAATTAAGATGCAAAACCTTCCTCAATATAACTGTTAGGCAACTTTTAGCACATGAGTTGGTCGTGGTTTGAGTTTTTTTATTCTACTGAACGTCACTATAGTTATTAATTTTTGTGATGTGTGAGACATATTAAAACCGTATATTTTGTACTTGTTTGTAACCTCTCCTTCAAAAGTGTAATTTTACAGGTTTATTGAACCATAAGCAACTATTTGTCATAAACAGGATAGAAACATGACTTCAACTACTGCTGAGAGGCAGGGAAAAAAAGCCAACATCAGTAACTATTAATACAAACATATTATAGGAAGCTTCATTTACTTAATTAACAGGAATATGCCTTGTGTTGTCGTTATTTCCATGTGTAGGTAAAAACTTCATTAAGGTTGTTTTAGTGGATAAGGAACAACTCAATCTTATTACTGCTTTTCCTGTTCCTCTGTTAGCCTCTCTAATTGTCTAATTGCTGAGTCTAATCTACTGTGAAATGGGAAATTATACAATTGCGCTTGTTAGAATTTTATCTAAAATTTAACAGGTTTTGTATCAGACTTTGTGGGAGAAGCTTTTATGAGTAAAGTACAATCTCTTTTAAGGTATCTTTTGGCTGCTTGTTTTTGTTTGTCATTTTGCTTCTTTTACATTTCTTCCCATTTTTAATTATAAACATATATGGTTTTATTTTCCCAAGATGACAGCAATCATATCTCCCATCCCACATTCTTTCCCACTGGTGATGTTGCCCCACCCCATCAAGAGGTGCTGTCTTGTTTTTCTCTCCTTGGATTTAGACTGGCTTTAGTGACTATTATAATAAGTAGAATGTAGCCTAAGTTAAACTGTGTGACTTGCAGGTCTAGGTTAGAGAAGGACTTGGCTGTCTTGGACCACATGCTCCCTTGACTTATTGCTCCCTCTTAGAACACGCCACCACAGTGTAAGAAAGCCAAGTCATCCAGGAGGCCTCATGGACAGTCACCAATCCACTGATCTCAGCCTTTGAGCCATGCCAGTCCAGGATTCAGAGATGTGAGTGAAGGAGACTCCAGATGATTTCAGGTCCCAGTCATCTGAGTCAAAGCCAGATATTCAAGTCTTCCAGGCTGTGGCTCTAAACATCATGAGCAAAGACAAGCCATCCTTCTGCATCCTGTCTAATTCCTACCCACAGATTCCATGAGCATAATAAAATAATGGTCATTATAAGCCAGTAGGCTTTGGGATGGTTTGTCATGCAACAATAAATAGCTGGAACAGTGTACATGATTATATTTGGTTATAAGTAATTTAATAAATACAGAATAAAACACGAATATACTAATTTCCCAATTCTGCCCTAAATATTGCATTTCTTTTCTAAACTGCAAATTATGTGAAAGAGGAGACAATATCTTTTTCACCTTTGTAACCTAAATTTCTAGGACACTTTCTGCACAGGTGGGCAAGTGAAAAATTTACTTAATCAAACTGGTACAGGGAAAACTCACAAAAAGAAGAATTTACAATAATATAAAATATACTTTATAAAATAAAGTATTTCTGGTATTTGAAAGAGAAACACTACATGGCCGGGCATGGTGGCTCACGCCTGTAATCCCAGCATTATGGGAGGCTGAGGTGGGTGGATCACGAGGTCAGGAGATCAAGACCATCCTGGCTAACACGGTGAAACCCCGTTTCTACTAAAAATACAAAAAATTAGCCGGGCAAGGTGGCACCCGCCTGTAGTCCCAGTTACTCGGGAGGCTGAGGCAGGAGAATGGCGTGAACTCAGGAGGCGGAGCGTGCAGTGAGCCGAGATTGCACCACTGCACTCCAGCCTGGGCAACAGAGTGAGACTCCGTCTCAAAAATAAATAAATAAATAAATAAATAAATAAATAAATAAATAAGAAACACTACATGATTGATGAGGAGATTCCTTTGATTGCTTGTAGGTAGCATAGGTTGTATAAATTCTAGTTAGTATTAATGATGTTATATACACACCTACCAGTGATAATTTATGATGGCAAATAATGGAAATGAAATCAAGTATGACAATAGACTCACGTTAGTGCTTCGGAGTAATTATAATGAGGTGTAACTCCCAGAAACTTCTGGACTTCATCCATCACAGTAGCTGGGTCAGATCTCAGCTGCTGTCCATCAATAATTAGCAACTGTAAAGTCAGAAATAGTCACTTTATGAAGAACAAAATTAAATTGAATAGACTGATGCCTTCCTTTACCTGGTGTGGCATTCAAAAATTAGATCAGTGTGGATGGGAAGCAAATATGCCCTACTTAGAATACATTTGAAAATGTATTATTCTTCCATCCTTCCACATAAACAATAAAGTTTGCCATAGGCATCAATTCTTGTGAATTATCAAGTTATCACCCTTAACTTGCTTTTTGTAAATTAGAAGTAAACATAGACACTTTCTTGATTTAGTACTTTAGTAGAAACATAATTTTCCATTTGTTGTGTGATCAGATAATTATCCAGCCTACCAAATTACTATTAGCTGACCCTGGAGCTTAGAGCTCAGAAATAGTGGTCATCCAAATGAAAATCACTCATCTAATCTTAAAAAAACAAGACAGAGGGAAGAGGGAAATGTTTGTCCCAGCCTTACTGATCATTGGATCACTGCCCTAGAAAATCATAATTGTCAAAGGAATACTGGAAAAGACCAGGCACAGTGGCTCACACCGGTAATCCCAGCACTTTGGGAGGCCCAGGCGGGTGGATCACTTGAGGTCAGGAGTTCAAGACCAGCCTGACCAACAAGGTGAAACCCTGTCTCCACTAAAAATACAAAAATTAGCCAGGTGTGGTGGCAGATACCTGTTGTCCCAGCTACTTGGGAGGCTGAGACAGGAGAACTGCTTGAACCCAGGAGGCCAAGGTTGCAGTGAGCCAAGATTATGCCACCGCACTCCAGCCTAGGTGATGGAGTGAGACTCCATCTCCAAAAAAAGGAATACTGGAAAAAGGTCAATGGTAAGGCCCAGCTACTAGGGTTTTAACTTGCCCTGAGCTGGAAGACAGAATGTAAAATTATGCTTTTTTCGTTATGTCTCTGCCAGGTTTTGATATCAGGATGATGCTGACCTTATAAAATGAGTTAGGGAGGAGTCCCTCCTTGTACCTCTGGTAGAATTCAGCTGTGAAGCAGTCTGATCCTGTCTTTTGTTTGTTTGTTTTTGGTATTTTTGGTGGTAGGCTATTAATTACTGCCTCAATTTTAGAACCTTGTTATTGGTCTATTCAGGGATTTGACTTCTTCCTGGTTTAGTCTTGGGAAGGTGTATGTGTCCAGGAATTTATCCATTTCTTCTAGATTTTCTAGTTTATTTGCATAGAGGCATTTATAGTATTCTCTGATGATAGTTTGTATTTCTGTGGGATCAGTGGTAATATCCCCTTTATCATTTTGTATTGTGTTTATTTGATTCTTCTCTCTTTTCTTCTTCATTAGTCTAGCTAGTGGTCCGTATATTTTCTTAATCTTTTCAAAAAACCAGCTCTTGGATTCATGGATTTTTTGAAGGGTTTTTCATGTCTCTATCTCCTTCAGTTCTGCTCTAATTTTCTAATTTTACTTATTTCTTGTCTTCTGCTAGCTTTTGAATTTATTTGCTATTGCTTCTCTAGTTATTTTAATTATGATGTTAGAGTGTTGATTTTAGATCTTTCCGGCTTTCTGTTGTTGTCATTTAGTGGTATAAATTTCCCTCTTAACACTGCTTTACCTGTGTACCAGTGATTCTGGTACATTGTCTCTTTATTCTCATTTGTTTCAAAGAACTTCTTTATTTCTGTCTTAATTTTGTTATTTATCCAGTAGTCATCCAGGAGCAAGTTGTTCAGTTTCCATGTAGTTGTGCGGTTTTGAGTGAGTTTCTTAATCTTGAGTTGTAATTTGATTGCGCTGTGGTCTGAGAGACTGTTTGTTATGATTTCCATTCTTTTGCACTTGCTGAGGAGTGTTTTACTTCCAATTATGTCATCAATTTTAGAATACATGCTATATGGTGCAGAGAAGAATGTATATTCTGTTGATTTGGAATGGAGAGTTTTGTAGATGTCTATTAGGTCCACTTACTCCAGAGCTGAGTTCAATTCCTGGATATCCTGTTAATTTTCTGTCTCATTGTTCTGTCTAATACTGACACTGCAGCGTTAAAGTCAACCACTATTATTTTGGGGGAGTCTGAATGTCTTGTAGGTCTCTAAGAACTTGTTATATGAATATGGGTGCACCTGTATTTGGTGCATATATATTTAGGACAGTTAGCTCTTCTTGTTGTGTTTATCCCTTTACCATTATGTAATGCCCTTCTTTGTCTTTTTGGATCTTTGATGGTTTAAATGGTTTAAAGTCTGTTTTATCAGAGACTAGGATTGCAACTTCTGTATTTTTTTTTTTTTTGGCTTTCCATTTACTTTGTAAATATTTCTCCATTCGTTTATTTTAAGCCTATGTGTGTCTTTGCATGTGAGATGGGTCTCCCGAATACAGCACACCAATGGGCCTTGACTATTTATCCGATTTGTCAATCGGATGTCTTTGAATTGAGGCATTTAGCCCATTTACATTTAAGGTTAATATTGTTATGTGTGAATTTGAATCTGTTATCATGATGCTAGCTGGTTATTTTGTACATTAGTTAATATAGTTTCTTCATAGTGTCATTGGTCTTTATATTTTGATGTGTTTTTGCAGGGCTGGTGCAGGTTTTTCCTTTCCATATTGAGTGCTTCCATCAGGAGCTCTTGTAAGGTAGGCCTGGTGGTGACAAAATCCCTCAGTATTTGCTTCTCGTTAAATAATTTTATTTCTCTTTTGCTTATGAAACTTAGTGTGGCTGAATATGAAATTCTTTTTTCTGTTTGAAAATTCTTTTCTTTAAAGATGTTGAATATTGGTTCCCACTCTCTTCTGGCTTGTAGGGTTTCTGCAGAGATCTGCTGTTAGTCTGATGGGCTTCCCTTTGTAGGTAACCTGACCTTTCTCTCTGGATGCCCTTAACATTTTTTTCTTCATTTCAACCTTGGAGAATCTGACGACTATGTGTCTTAGGGTTGGTCTTCTCATGGAGTATCTTAGTAGTGATCTCTGTATTTCCTGAATTTGAATGTTGGCCTGTCTTGCTAGGTAGGGGAAGTTCTCCTGGATAATATCCTGAATTGTGTTTTCCAACTTGGTTCCATTCTTCCTGTCACATTCAAGTACACCAATCAATTTTAGCTTTGGTCTTTTCACATAGTCCCACATTTCTTGGGGGCTTCGTTCATTCCTTTTTATTCTTTTTTCTCTAATCTTGTCTTCACACCTTATTTCAGTAAGTTGATCTTCAATCTCTGATAGCTTTTATTCTGCTTAATCGATTCAGCTATTGATACTTGTGTATGCTTCACAAAGTTCTCATGCTGCATTTTTCAGCTCCTTTAGGCCATTTAGGCTCCTCTCCAAACTGGTTATTATAGTTAGCAGTTCCTGTAACATTTATCAAGTTCTTAACTTCCTTGCATTGTGTTACAACATGTTCCTTTAGCTGATAGGAGTTTGCTATTACCCACCTTCTGAAGCCTATTTCTGTCAATTCATCAATCTCATTCTGTGTCCAGTTTTGTGCCTTTGCTGGAGAGGAGTTGCAATCGTTTGGAGGAGAAGAGGCATTCAGTTTTTTGAAATTTTCATCATTTTTGTCCTGGTTTTTCCTCATCTTCATGGATTTATCTACCTTTGATCTTTGGGGCTGATAACCTTTGGATGGGGTTTTGTGTAGGGCTACTTTATGTTGATGTTGATGTTTCATATGGAACCAAAAAAGAGCCCGTACAGCCAAGACAATCCTAAGCAAAAAGAACAAAGCTGGAGGCATCATGCTACCTGACTTCAAACTATACTACAAGGCTACAGTAACCAAACAAACATGGTACTGGTACCAAAACAGATATATGGACCAATGAAAAGGAACAGAGGCCTCAGAAATAACACCACACATCTACAACCATCTAGTCTTTGACAACCCTGACAAAAACAAGCAATGAGGAAAGGATTCCCTATTTAATAAATTATGGTGGGGAAACTGGCTAGCCATATGCAAAATATTGAAACTGGACCCCTTCCTTACACTTTATACAAAAATTAACTCAAGATGGATTAAAGATTTAAGTGTAAGACCTAAAACCATGAAAATCCTAGAAGAAAACATAGGCAATACCACTCAGGACATAGGAATGGGCAAAGACTTCATGACTAAAACACCCAAAGCAATGGCAACAAAAGCCAAAATTAACAAATGGGATCTAATTAAACTAAAGAGCTTCTGCACAGCAAAAGAAACTATTGTCAGAGTGAACAGAAAATCTATAGAATGGGAGAAAATTTTTGCAATCTATTCATCTGACAAAGGGCTAATATCCAGAATCCACAAGGAACTTAAACAATTTACAAGAAAAACACAATCTCATCAAGAAGTGAGCAAAGGATATGAACAGACACTTCTCAAAAGAAGACATTTATGCGATCAACAAACATGGAAAAAAGCGTATCATCACTATTTATTAGAGAAATGCAAATCAAAACCACAATGAGATACCATCTCATGCCAGTTAGAATGGTGATCATTAAAAAGTCAGGAAATAACAGATGCTGGAGAGAATGTGGAGAAATAGGAACGCTTTTACATTGTTGGTGGAGCGTAAGTAAGTTAGTTCAATCATTGAGGAAGACAGTATGACAATTCCTCAAGGATTTAGAGCCAGAGCTACCATTTGACCCAGGAATCCCATTACTGGGTATGTATTTAAAATATTATAAATCATTCTAATATAAAGTCACATGCACATGTATGTTCATTGCAGCACTATTCACAATAGCAAAGACTTGGAACCAGCCCAGTGCCCATCAATTTTAGACTGGATAAAGAAAATATGGCACATATACACCATGGAATACTATGCAGGCATAAAAAAGGATGAGTTCATGTCCTTTGCAGGGACATGGATGAAGCTGGAAACCATCATTGTCAGCAAACTAACACTGGAACAGAAAACCAAATACCACATGTTCTCACTTGTAAGTGGGAATTGAACAATGAGAACATAGGCACAGGGAGGGGAACATCACACACTGTGTCCTGTCAGGGGTGTGGGGCAAGGCGAGGGATAGCATTAGGAGAAATAACTAATGTAGATGACGGATTGATGGGTGCAGTGAACCACCATGGCACATGTATACTTATGTAACAAACCTGCATGTTCTGCACACATAGCCCAGAACTTAAAAGTTTTTTTTTTTTTTTTTTAAAGATCAATACAAAAAAAATATATATATGGATGCCTTTTTTCAAATCCTTATTTCTTGGTCTATCTCATATTCCTGTAGCCATTATAACACTCCCCATTTGGCAGCCTAGTGAATGACCTTCTTTCCTTATAAGGGCCATACAGAACAAACATCATGTAGTTATCTGCATGTGGTGTTTCATAAAGTTGTTGTCTAACTGGCTGTTGTACTGGTAGTTGAGAGTTGTTGCCTGTAAATCACATGATGTCTCCTGTGGAGAACTTATCACTCTGAGACTAGCTACTATTCAAAAGAAGATTGCAAGAATGTGTTTTAGAGATATTTATCATGTCAATAGTATTAATAAAATTAAAAATGTAAAATGCACATTTCTTCCTTACTTATAATTGTTCTGATTATAAATCACCGTCTGTGGCAATGTTCATTCACATTTTCTGCTTGTCAGTGCAATACAATCATGATAAACAAGAAAGTAATTTCAGGACATTTCATTTATTATGATAAAATATAAAATTTCAGGACATTATAATAAAATAAGCAGAAGAAAGTAATTTCAGGACATTACCTGAGAAGTAGCAAAGTAAGTTAGCCATCTTTCTATGTGGACTGCATACCATCCAGGTACTAGGCATCTTCTCTGCAAAGTTTTTAAGTCAGATGGAGCCCAATGTCCTGCTGAAATAACTTCATAGAAATTGAACCTCAGAGCAGCTGGATCTTCATGTGATCGTTGGTGCTTTAACAAGAAAGTCAATTGTAAAGTTAGTTTTTTCAATGCCTGTGTAGATATGCATATGTGTATATGTGAGCACATGCATGTGTGTGCTTGGTGTGTGTGTATAAGTGTGTGTGTCCTTTATGTCACAAAAGAATAACAAATTAAATACTTAATTTTAGAGTAAAAAAATGAACAAAATGAAACAGAATGACAACTGCATACACTGGAACACCCATTGGCATACTGCTTACTTTAAAGTAAGTTAAAGTACAAGCCTTCACTATATATCAAGTGGTATGCACATAAACTTGTAGTTATATGTCTAAAGTGGTTAGATGGAAGGCAGAGATAGGATGTGAGGATTTTCTTCGTGGATATTATTAAGAATGAGAAGATGTCAGAGACCAGACAAATCAAGCCTGATGAAAAATTTAGATTTTGCAAGAACAGTCTTTTTAAGAGTAGTCATACATGTTTCTTGGGCCATCATTTCATTACAGCCATTCCCTCAGATTCTAACATTTTCCCAATACCCCTGTGTAGCAGGTGCTATGGGTACAGAGAAAGCTGCTGTCCATTTCTCATCCTTGTTTAGGTGTCATATTCATATTGATGTCACCCAAGGTCCTTTCTGTTTGCTCTCACATGGGTTTCTACCTAAACCTGCAAATTTACGAATACTGCTTCACTTCTACTTTTCAGTATCAAATCCTGAGTCACATCAAACTATTATTTGTCAAACAGGAGACAGCCCAGCTCAGTGAGAGATAAATTTAACAGTCAATACAATTTAACAAGCATTATTTAAGCTTCTTTCCAGAACAAAGATCTGAGATAGATGCTGGAGATAAAAAGATATAAGACACAACTACTCTCTTCAAAGAAATCAGATCTAGTGTGGGAGACCATAGATAGGAATAAAGTTGTATATTTGACATATTTGATTAGAGGTAGAAGTTACTTGCTGTGACAGCCAGATCAGTAAGTGATTAATTCTGACTGCAGCATGAAAGGAGTTTTCAACGGTTGAAGCTTTTGAGCTAAAATGTAAGGAGAAAGATTGTGAGAATCAGAAAAACAAAACAAAACAAAACACCAAACACATATGAAAACTAAGAGAACTTCATCATCTAAGGTAAGTTTGAGCAAAGGTAGATGAAGTGTGTGGGAATAAGTGTTGTGACTTCGGAAAGTGAATTTGAAGAAATTCTAGCGTAGGGTAAAGGTGGAAGCATACTGGTCCCTGTTTATGACTGTGTAATGGCTGGCCTTATGTGTGAGTGATGGATCTTATGTGTGAGTTAGAAATAAAAATAACTAGAAAAGTAAAGATGGTTAGGAAATGGTGAATGGTTAAAGAATAATTAATAAATGGCACACACTTTTGAAGTCCTCTCATTGTTGTATATTTATTGATATTTTTACATATGTATACCTTATGCTGAGTATATAGATTATATAACTCATTTTAACAAAATGTGTAGAAATTATATAATTTCTATAAAGAATAAGAAACACACTACACACATATTTAATACAGTAATGCTAAAATGTCTACCTTAAGCAGTGATAATATGAAACTGTGCTTAATCTGTTCTATATTGACTTATGCCAGCTTAGCACCAACTTTTCTTTATTTCCTGCAGCTAAGTGGATTAGCATAAAAATATGACCATGAAGTCACAAAGGGACATATTTTATGGAAAAATAGCACTATAGCTCCTCTGCGAGGTCCATTATAAAAACGTGGGGTAGAAATTACAGTGGCAGGTGACATTTGTAGGAGTTTCTGAATTATACCTGCTGAGCTTTGGATTTATGGTATTTACTGAATAGATGGGACTAGCTAAGTAATAGGCTACATTATTTTGAAATGTGGAGCAGTGTGGGGCCCTACTCACTGCCATACAGCAATAAAAAAGTATTATCAGAAAAAATAATTCCTTTCAAGCCTGTATGTATGTTCAAAGAATTTATTTGAAAAAGCAAGCTCAGAGAGGCACACACATCATAAAGATTCGCTTTTATTGAACTAGTTTAATCTATGTGAAAAAAAAAAGATTCACTTAAATCTGCTCTAAGTAGTGACCATGCTAGCGAAATGTTCGACGTTTTCCTCAGTTGCTTAAATTCAAAACTTTAAGGCTTCACATTTTAATGCTTTTGGTCTACTGAAAAAATAAGTTTATCTTGCTTTGCAATGAGTGTTCACAAAGTGAGAAAGACATAATTCTTTTACCTTGTGGGAAATACTGACTCATGGATTAGATAAATTCTGATGGCAGTTTATAAATTTTGCTTCCAATCTAAGTTTTAGATCCCAACTACTTGCCTTCCAGTTTGCAATGTCACATTTTCTATACATCAGTATTTGTTTTCAGTAATACATTTTTTATTAAATAAATTTTGAAAATCAAGAAAAGAAGAAAAAAATGAAATTACTTGTTATCCTACTACACCCTTCAAAAATTCCCTTTTAGTATTCTTTACTTTGATATTAATTTGCATATGCACTAAATTTGTGCATACACAAAATGCACTCACATCGTTGGGATTTTGGTATATAATACAGTGTTACCATCATAACTTCAAGATTACCCACTTGTATTAGGCCATCATTGCTGTAGGTGAATTTATATTTCTGTTGTCAGCTTTATCCCACCACTGTATAATGATTTCATATCCTCTTTTTTCTCCTCTTCTCAAACTGCTATGTCCTGAAACTATCACCGTCTTTTCATCAGATTAACTCATTCCAGGCGACCATCACAGTCACTTCAATTTTTCTATCTCAGGCCTTTGGATTTACCAGTGTCTACATTCTTCCCCTCTTCTATCCCTTAAGTTTCAACCCAGGGATTCTTAAACATAGGCCTGTTGATAGAATACAGTGTGTCTATGGACTTGGATCAGCAAAAAAAAAAAAAGAAAAACGACAAAAATACTCTTTGTGCAGGACGCGGTGGTTCACGCCTGTAATCCCAGCACTTTGGGAGGCCGAGGCGGGCGGATCACGAGGTCAGGAGATTGGGCAAAACACGGTGAAAACCCGTCTCTACTAAAAAAACAAAAAATTAGCCGAGCATGGTGGCAGGTGCCGTAGTCCCAGCTACTTGGGAGGCTGAGGCAGGAGAATGGCGTGAACCCGGAAGGGGGAGGTTGCAGTGAGCCAAGATCACGCCATTGCACTCGAGCCTGGGCGATAGAGCCAGACTCCATTAAAAAACAAAACAAAACAAACAAACAAAAGCTTTTGTTTTCAGAAATTACTGAATGGACTGAATATAGACAACAGCCACAGTATTTATTGTACTGTGGTTGTGATTTTACCACCAATAAAAATCAGTTATTTTATATCCCATTACTGGTGTCTTAGATATATCAAAATGTTGCTTATGGTCACTACTATTTCAAAGTTATTATAGTACTAGACTCATCATTAGAACTTACCATATAATGATTTAATTAAAAAGTTTGTTACTGATTGAAAAAGTATTTCACATTAACATAGCAGTTTATTTTGTTTATATATTTAGTTTCATGATTTTAAAATATATTTTTGAAACACTCGTAGGAACCATCAGACAACTGGAAGAATCCCAACACAAGAAAAGTTAAGAACTCGGAATGGAGGCAGGGCTGCCACTGGTCTCACCATCTAAGCCATTTCCTGTAGCCATTCGTTCTTATATCTTCACAGAGTTAGTTACCTATTTTCTCCTCCGGGCCTTTAACCTCTCTTTTTCTTTGGAAATGACTTATCAAATCACCACTACTACAGACGATGTTTTCTCAATTCCACTTTGTATGTATTAAAAGTGGTTATGTATTAAAGGTTGTATGTAATAAACCAGTGTCCTGTTTTACCCCTTCAAAATCACGTTTTTGGAGTCTTTTGCAAGTGCTGCCTCTATTTCTTCACCTCCAATTACTTCTTTCTTCACCAAAATCCATCTGGCTTTGCTCTTTTTTACTCTTTTGGTAAGGGCTCCACTTCCCTCCACATCTTTCGCTTTGCCTAACGGTTTGATTTTTTAGCAGTTTTTGGAATTGTTGCCACCCCTCCATCTAGCAGTGCTCCCTTCCCTTCGATTCAGTGCCACTGCACTCCTGAATATTTTTTTCTTCTATTTTGGCTATATTTTCTTATCTTTCTTGGCGCCTCATCCTGTTCTGCACTTTTCATCTCTAAATTCTTTCCTTAGGGTGATTTCACCATTTACATGGCCATGGCTTCATACCTCTGCTTCACAAACGTGTCTCTAACTCAGACCTCTACCAGAGTGTCAGCTGACTTTACTGTTCTTTTGATAATGAAGGGTTTCATTCACCATGATCATAATCTACACTTTTTTAGTCCCCACCTCCCACCCCACCCCACCACCTCCTGTATACTTCAACGATCCTTTTTTCATGGGAATGTGTGGCCATCATCTAGGTGCCCAGATTGGAAATTTGTTTCATCCGTGACCCTATGTTCTCATCAAATTCTCTTGATTTTAATGTTTATATATCTCTGAATACTTATTCTTCATTCAGCTTCTACTTACCATTTTTGTCTACACCACTTCCATATCTCAGTAGGTCTATTGCAATAGCCTCAAGTGTGATTTCTCCAAAGAGTCATTTGTCCTATTTCAGTTTCTTCAAATAGCAGATAATTTGATGTATTGTAAGAGAAAGTCTGGTAGTCACACACTGGCTACCGTTTATCAAAGGCTTTCAGTTGCTCAACAAATGGCAGCAGCCAAATGGTTCTAGCTCTAGTTTGCCTCTCAGCTTCGAGTCCTATAGGTCTCTACCTAGGATTTTCCCACAAGCCACATGAAATTCTTTTAGCTTTTTAAATGTGCCATGATTCTTTATATCCAATGTATTTAACATATACTATATCCTCTACTCCACCTTCCTTCTATTCTCACTCAGGCAATATGTACTTGTCCTTCAGTTTTAGGTCTTAAGTTTATTTTCTTGCACCATGCTTTCAGAGCACCTCTACACACTTCCTCACAGTATTTAGATAATGTTTAATTACATATCATCAGGATTACTTAATATCTACACATTAGACAAACAACTTTTAATTACTATTTTGTTAATTAAAACCATAGTTAAATGTTACTGCAGAATATTCCATTTTAGTATGACACAAATCTATATCGATGGACACTTTCCTCTTGTTATAATTTTTGTAGATAGTGCTGCAATGTTCCTAAATATTTGTCCATCCTTTTGAAGTTTTCCTTATGATCTATTACAGAAGGGGAATCACATCACCAAAAGATCTTTATACCCTTTTTTGGAACTACTACCAAATGAATTTTCAGAAAATATCCCAAGTGTACCTTCTATTGGAACACTTGAGAACCTTCGTAATCACTTTCTTGCCAGCATAGAAAAACAACACAATTGTTGTCAAGATATTAAAAAAAGAATGGGGTGGACTTGGTAGCTCATGCCTGTAGTCTTAATATTTTGGGAGGCTGAGGTTGGTGAATTGCTTGAGCCCGGGAGTTCAAGACTAGCCTGGGCAACATGGTAAAACCCCATCTCTAAAAAAAATACAAAACAAATAGGCAGGTGTAGTGGTGTGTGCCTGCAGTCTCAGTTACTTGGGAGGCTGAGGTAGGAGGATCACTTCAGTCCAGGAGGTAGAGGCTGCAGTGAGCTATGATCATGCCAATGCATGCCAGCCTGGGTAATAGAGTGAGACCTGGTCTCCAATTGGGTTGATTATTTTTCACATAAATTGTTGGACAGTTTTTTTGTGTGTGTGTGATTGTTTAGCTGTGCCTTTTGTTCATTTTGCTCATTTTTCTACTGTGATATTTTATTTATTTATTAACTTGGAGGAAACTTTTACAAAATAAAGGCACTAGGCCATTTACCATTTATTTGTTACTCCAGATACTGACTTAAATTTGTTAACTTTTGATAAATCAACATTCTACATGTTTATATAGCTTAAGAAATCTATTAATTCTTTGATGATGTGTGATTTTTAAATAATTATTTTATGCCTGAAAGTCCTTATTTTCATATAATTTTGGTGGGGGGTTGGGGTTCAGAAATTCTTATACTTGACTTTTCATATGTTTGGGTTCTATTCTGGTTATTTGTCACTGCCTCCATTTAAGCTATAACAAAATGCTTTTAGCAGATTTTTTTACTGACCATACCTGGTACCAAGAGTATGCCCTGTCTGAGGGGTCAATAAGGATGGCGATGATCTTGGCTTTGGGGACAAGAGATGCAGCTCGTTTGGGAGCTTCCTCCGAATGAAAGTAATTAGCACTCTTTTCAAACAGAAAGTCACTTGTAGTATTGGATGGTGTAGGGAAAAAGTCCATATACCTGGAGGCAGAGAAAGACAACTAATTAATCTGAAAATAATTTTTCTTGCCATATTCTGTGTGAAATAATTGGAACATTTTAATATTCATTTATAGCTATTTCTGATTATTATGCAGTTACAGTTTAAATAATAAATATTATATACACATTGAATGTGAAGACAACCCAAAATATTCCTGTTCTAATGACCCATTTTTGGGATGGGAAGGAGTGAGGTGAAATAGGTAGGCCAATAAGGGTCAAGGGAAAAGTACTATACATTTGGGCTGATGTGCTGTGCTATAAAAAGCTAATCCAAGAAATACCATTTGCCCGTGGCAAACAGCAAATTACACTATACTGTTTAGTTGATATTAAAAAATAGTAAATTTATGTTTGCAAATTTGAATGCAGAAATTCTCCAGTGAGATTAAATTTCACAAGACAGAAAGATGTGTAAGTCTGAAGAGCTATAAAATACCAACCATTTTAGGGCATGGCGGTTCTCTTCCTTCTGAATTTCTTCATAGTTTGTAGTATATGTAACAATGTGAACACAGTATAGTCTATCTAGAGTAATTAAGGAGCTATTTACTGCCAGTTGATCCTGTGGTGCCTCAGTAGGTTCCCTCCTCCATATGCTGTCAGAACGCTCCTCTGCGTGCGGATTATGGAATCAATATGTTCTGAGGTTAATTCAGTACAAGTCTTTAATTATGTGTGTAACCCTCCTTACAGCTCATCACTTCTCTCACCCTCAAATGTTCTAGAAATAAATAATGAGAGCAATTAAGAATTCATATAAGACACTTATTTCCCTCTTTGACATTTGTTATTATGTTTCCCAAATGCGGAGTGGTGAAGAGTCTCATCCATATTCCTGCTAAACAACTTGTGTTCCATTTGGGCTCACAGATCAGAGAAAATTGCCATTCTGCTTTTAATAACCTGCATGCAATTCCAAAGGTTATTCAGCCTTTTTAAAGTAAGGTAGGATATAATGTCCTAGATGCAGAGCTGACACATCTCTAACCACAATGGCAAACTTGATCTGCTCACCGGTATCGCACCTGCCCAACCCTGATCCTAGCTGTACCTTAAAAAAATGTGTCTTTCATTGCAAACAAGTTCATGCATGATGATGACACACAAACTTACATGCTGCAGATGTGTGCATTGAGGGGAATTTTCCTCAGGTGAGATTTGCTTTATTTACCTGTGAACTAGAAATTAAATTCAGGACCATGTTTTCTTGAAAAATTGGGATAGAGCTAGAAAAAATCACCAGAGTGAAAATCATTTCCAATATCAGGTTTATTCTATTTTAGTTTAGGGGAAATACTGTGATTTTGTTTTTTTCATAATTTACCACATGTTACTTAATATTTATTTTATGTATGTGTGTGACTAGAATTGATATGGTTTTGAAACTGTGCTGTTATTATTTGTATGACAAGTATCAGCCTATATTATAACAAAACTTATAGGTTTACGTGGTTAATGAAGATACATGTCACGAATTATAAAATAAAACAAACTACTGATTTATTTGTTGCCTCAAACATTGTTGTGAAAACAAATTATGTGTTCAGAAAAAAAATTAGGCACAGTTAAATAATGCTATGCTTAAAGAGAATTTTAAATACCCTTATGAATAATTCTGATGAAATATATCCCATAATGTTCTTTATTCAATCATATTAATTTAGCAGAAAAATATTATCATTATTGCACTGTCCAAATCACATTATAGGCAACACTGATTAAACATATCATCATTATAAATTAATTTCTAATTCACTGTGGTAGAATTGAGTATAACAAATTTATCCTGTAATTATGCAGATGCCACACATACATCTGTAATTGCTCTGCAGTGATTGAGCATGTGTTAATAATGGAATTTATTTTCCGTTACTTTTCTTACCAGTCTATTCCCTTGTGATAGTTGTTGCCATTAAAGAACTGAACTTCCTCAAATGTCTTTGGACTAGGGAGATTGCTGATGATTGAAGGATGCATTAGAAGAAATAAATAAAGTGCAGTTGTTCCTATTACAAAAAAAAAAAGAAGGTAAAAAGTTATATGGCAATAAGAGACAAAATATTATTTTAGCATATTTTTGCTCAAAAGGGAATATTAAAATAATCAACTATTTCCAGTGTCAAAATGATTTCCTTAAAATCTATTAGGTGCATTCCATGCAGTCACAATCTAAGTGTTCTATTATTAGTCTGACATGATTCTGTTTATCAAAATGCCTGATTTAATATTAACACATGGCCAAAGTGAAGCAGAATGATGATGCAGTAGTGTGGCACTGCGGAAGTCATGCAGCTTAACTTTCCTCCTGGAGTCAGGTGAGTGGCTAAAGCATGAAGGGCATGGATCCCTCTGTCTCCATCTTTATCGTTAAGCACAGTACCTTAACTGGTGGGTCTTCAATTAGTATTGAAATTCAGATGAATGAAATCAAACTATTCAACAGAAGTTGACATGCTATTCTGTGTATGGTCCGGAAGTAACTCTTGATTAAGAAAACACATTTGCTACCCTCAATGAACTTAAAGTCCATGTGTGGACTTGGACAAGTACACAAGTAATTGTGATGCAGTGTGACAGGTGCCATAATGAGAGAAGACCAGAGTATATTTCCAATATATGAGAAAATGGGTGATTTAGACTTGGGAAATCAGTGACAGCTTCTGGGAGAAAGTGTATTGTAATACTGTTCCCTAAAAACGTAAGTGTTACACAGTAAGGTTGAAAGAAGAAGGCAGGACTCTCAAAAGATGGCTGCTTCAATGACTTCTCTGGCAAAATATGACAATCAAGTCTGATAATTGGAGCACTAGATGGAACAGACTAGCTGATAGAAACCACCTGTGTGCACATTGCAGAAGTCTCAAATGTAATCTCTGAACCTTATTTCCCTCAGAGCCAGGCCAGAGACTGGCAGTTATAGCAGAAAGAACTCATGAAGTGACTAGGCCATCATAACTCTCATAAATCAAGAATTTTCTTCTTGAAAAGGTAAACTGTTCTGTGATACATTGGAGTGAGCAGCATTTGTTAGATGTCCTAGCCCTTATGTTAGATGCTAGATATCTGCAGAGCTGCAGCAAGCTACATAGGTGGGCTGGCAGAACAACTATCATTGCAACTGGAATCTGGAAGTAGAGAAGGCCAGCAGATAATTGGCATTTTGTTCACATATACCTTAAGCTCATATGAGCAAAGGCTACCGCGTTTTGAGTATTAATGACATTGTCGCCCTTTTAGATCCTCACAGCTTTACATGGCCACCAAGAAGTAATGAGTAGCTAAAGGAAAGAATGTAACAACAGATCCATGGGGCCCAACCACCTTGATGGAAGACATGTTAAAACACCTATAATGAATGACTCTATGAAATAAGACAGCAAAACTAATCAATGCCCTAGGGAGATGTAATTACCAATTTTAAAAGACTTTTAAGGAATAACAAGTATGAAATCGAATTATACAAACTCGATTAAAAGAATGAAGGAGACAGAACTGGTTAAGAACTAAAATAGAATCCTAAAGTTTAGACAGGAAAAATCTCTCAACCACACTGAAAAATATAGATTTAATAGTTATGAGGGACGAGGGGCATCCTCAAGAGCTCATCTGGTTTACTCCTAAATATAACAGGAGTTTAAAAAGGAGAAAATATGAGAAGAGCAAAACCAAAAAATGTTCTAGGGAAATGAATTAGCAATAGAGAAGAAGCTGGAAGGAAGCATGAAATCCAGAAGTGCTCTTTTTAAGTACTTTTTAAGATAATACTTTCATGGGGGAGTGGAGAGAAAGAGATTTGAGACACACAAGACAAATGAGAAAACTGATAGTTTAATATTCTGAAGGTATTAAATGTAAATGAATGCAGGGCACATATAAAAAGTATTCTTTAGTTGTTGTTGATTATCTAAATATAGATACTTTATAGCCTCATTCGGTAGTAAGTAGAAGTGTTTGATTACCCTGATGGTCACAGAATTGTACCCAGATCTCCCCTGGCCTACAGAAAGTCAAAGTCTTTATGTTCTGAACTCTATACCTTCATGCCTCCAGGATGTTGAGGGACATCAAGAGGCATCTGATAGGGAGGAGAGAGAAAGCACTCTCAAATAGGAACAGAAAAAATGTGGCTTGATATTCATATAATCAGTCATAAAATCTGGGCCCACTACCTCAAAAAGTACATTTTCATCTATCCTTGACATTCATTTTCTATAAATTTCTTTTACCTCATTTCATTTTATATCAATTTCTTTAACATAAATATTTCACGGAAGAAGAGAAAAAAATCCTATACTAATAGAAACTATTCTATTTTGTATACTATCAACTCCTCCTTATTTCTGATGTACCGAGATAAGCCAGACAAATCATGAGACATTAATATTGACAATGTGAACATTGATCTTCTGAAAGATCTAAGGCCAATGAATTATGCTCTTATAATGTAACCCTATTAGAATCCTCTTCTGCATTGACAATACCAGAATTTGACTCTGAATGATGAAGGATGAATATCTGTTCAAAGGCTCACAAGGGACTATGATTTGAACTTTGAGTCCCTTAAGTCTAAAGTCTCTGAGTCTATGTCATCATCTCTGCCTGTTTCTCTTCTCCCTTTCCTCATTCCCTGACCCAATTTCAGCCCACAGGAATCTATCTCTTCTAGGATTCAGCAATGGCAAAGTGAAATATCACGTCTTTCCATTCTCACCTCACAACAACTGAGTAAACAGCAATTTGGGAACCACTTTTGTACCTCATGCTTATTATAAGAGACGCATGTGCCACGAAAGTCATCGAAAGACAACTGTGCATCTAAGGGCAGATTGGCAGCATTTAATTGTGAACCCTCTGCTGCAGTGAATTTATAGTCTCTGACTGCACTGGGTGTTTTGCCAACTGAAGCAGTAAGAACAACAAACTATGACTTCAGACTTCTACAATTGGATTTTAAGAATTACTACAACCATTTTTATATTAGAATAATATTTTCATAGCCTATGAAATATTATTACCATCTGATTCCTTTGTTTTAACATCTTATTTGTTTGTTTGTCTTAGGAAAGCCAAAACCAGCTAAAAGCTTTATCATTTCCATACCGGTAGGTCAAATATGAAAATCTAAAGGTATAGTTTAATGTCTTTATGAATGCAAACAACAAGAAGGAAAAATAGACTTATAGTTACTAAGCTGTAATTTTCTCATAGAACTAAAACATAATAACATCAATGATGAATGATAGGGGATATGTCTTTCTATTAGATTTTTAACACAATTTTACAACACAGGGTTGTTTTATATCTTTAGTAGTCACTCCAGAGTTAGCAATGCTGTAAGGGAGTTGGTAGAAAATTAATGTACATTTTAAGCAACAACAAAAGTGATCTATCTGAAAATATGTGTTGCTCTTTCCCCTCCCTGCACGTGTTAACTTTCTGTTGTAATATAATTTATATTCCTAGAAGAAGAAAAGATTTCAACAACCGATATTTAATAGTCTGGAAATTTTGCCCACAACTTTTAAAATGATCTACTTACTTGTATTACAAATATCTTCATCTGGGCCAGGCTTATTTATTGAGACTGTTTGTTTTCTGTTATGGTTTGTGCACTCACTGATGAAAATGCTTCTTCTAGTCAAAGTAGTGAATTCAAAATACAGCAACTCAATAAAAACTTTAATCAATCAGGACATGAGCAAAGTGTATAAAACTGTCACATACTGAAGAAAGTATAAAATATTCTAATTGAAAGTGTCATCTCATTGGTGAAATACTTTCACTCTCTTTTACTATATTCTTATGCAGTTGTCCTTCAGTGCATGAGAAAATACCAAGGAAAAAATACCTGATGAACTTCAAGTGTTTCAGAAAGTCCATACCATGCTAATACCTAATGATTAATTTTTTAAAAAATCACACATGTAAAATATTTGAAAGTAATCATGGCAGTGGCTCTGAACAAAAATCAGTTCAAAGGCTGTTGTACCAGGTAAAATAGTTTGAATCAAGCCAAAACATATTTTTATAAATTGCTATAGAAATTAATTAAATAAAGCCAGAAAAGTAAAAATTAAAGATGAGGTACAACAACTGTGACACATAAGTTCAAAGTTTTCCAAATTTGACATGCATATTGAACAGTTTTAAAATTCATAAAGAATTTAGTGTTTAAGGCTAATTAGTGGGCAACATTAAGATCCTCTTGAGGTTCACGGTATAAATGCGATTCATGGAGATGAAAAGCAGTTCGAGTAGTAAACTTGCATGGATAGCTAAATATTTCACAAAGAAAAATCTAGTCTGATAATTCCATATAACAATATATCTCATAAAATATTTTTAAAAAGGATATAAGTAGCACAATTGGCTATTTTACCTGTTTTTTGTGGACCAATTACTAGAAATTTTGGTAAGTGGTCACAAGTTTTCTCTCTGGACCAGATGTCTTTGTGTCGTTTATCATCACATGGATTCTGCAAGAAGGAAGAATAAGTGACCTTACAGTGTAATGACTGTCTGGCTCTGTTCTCTAAAAATTGTTCAAAAGATGGAATCGAATTCTTGCCCAATACCTTAGAGTTTGGAGTTAGACCTCACTCTGGTTCTCTGATTTCCAAATCTTTTAAAAATAAAGTTATTGGCACCTTCCTTATCTCAAGGCTGGAACTCGACCTCAAGTCGCTCCTGGTGTTGTCATCTTTCAGTGTTTGGCAAGGCTCTAATCCCTGTGCTACTACTCTATTTCTTGGTTTATGTTTTATGTCCATATATCAGAGGACTTGACTTTACCTGGTTTCATCATAGTTACTCATATTACTGTGTTCTCCCTAATCATTCCTGTTTTTTCTTCCTAGAGGCTGAAATGTTATCCTTGAATTCCAGACTTGGCCATCTTTTCCTTTTCATTTCATGTTTTGATTCAGATACTCCCATAGTTTGGTCACATCTTCTAAGCTGATAGCTTCTAGATCAGTATCCAGCCTCTACCTCCCTCCTGAGCTCTGAACTTAAGTTTTTATATTGCAAATGTATGATTTTTGTATAGATATGGTGAGGAAATTTCATACTCAACATACTCAATGTATCCACTAGTCTAATATTATGCCCATCTAACCTACAATTCCAGTACCAGTTTTTATTTCATTCTATCTGGCTGACTCTAATTTATTATCAAAATCATTACACTTTTGAGAATTAAAAGGGCTTTTAAAATTAAAAGATAAAATTTTGAAATATTTATTGACTGCCATATTGGTTTTATTATATTGGTGACCTAAACGATAATAATATTCAAGATGATTGTCACAAGTAAAAGTATTTTTTAAAACATATACCTTGGAAATTAAAACATTCTATTTTTATATTTATTATCCCAATATTAACAATGAAACAAGAAAGAAAGCATTTATAGTTCATATTTCTGCATATTTCTGTACTTTAGTCAGTTCCTTTTCACTTAATTTTAATTTTGTGGCTACATAGTGGATATATAGATATATACACACATATATATGAAATACATGAGATATTTTGATACATGCATACAATACATAATAATCACATCAGGGTAAATAGGGTATCCATTACCTCAAACATTTATCATTTCTTGTATTACAAATGTTCTAATTTTATGCTTTTGGTTATTTTAAATGTAAAATAAATTATTGTTGACTAGTCACCTTATTGTGCTATTAAATACTGGATTTTATTCATTCTATCTAACTATATTTTTGCATCTATTGACAATCCCCATTCCCACCACCTCCACTTTCCTTTCCAGTCCCTGGTAACCATCACTGTACACGTGATCTCCATGAGTTCAATTGTTTTCATTTTTAGCTCTCACAAAAGCATGAGAACATGTGAAGGTTGCCTTTTTGTGCCTGGGTTATTTCACTTAATGTAATATCCTCAGGTTTCATCCAGTGTTGAAAATGACAGAATCTCATTCTTTCTCATGGCTGAATGGTACTCCATTGTGTAAAAGTACCACATTCCCTTCATTCATTTCTCTGTTGATGGATACTTAAGTTGCTTCCAAATCTTGGCTATTGTGAATTGTGAATAGTGCTGAAATAAACATGGGAGTGCAGATATCTCTTCAATATACTGATTTCCTTTCTTTTTCCTTTTCTTCTTCTTCTTCTTCTCTTTTTTTTTTTTTTTTTTTTTTTTTTTTTTTTTTTTTTTTTTTTTTTTTTTTTTTTTTTTTTTTTTTTTGATGCAAAGTTTTGCTCTTGTTGCCAAGGCTGGAGTGCAATGGCGAAATCTCAGCTCACTGCAACCTTTGCCTCCCAGGTTTAAGCAATTCTCCTGCCTCAGCCTCCTGAGTAGCTGGGACCACAGGCATGTGTCACCATGCCTGGCTAATTTTTTGTATTTTAGTAAACACGGGGTTTCACTGTGTTAGCCAGGATGGTCTCGATCTCCTAACCTTGTGATCCACCCATCTCAGCCTCCCAAAGTGCTGGGATTACAGGCGTGAGCCACCATGCCCAACCAATTTCCTTTCCTTTAACAATATTTTTACTGACCACGCTGTTAGATTGCTGAATCACATGGTAGTTCTATTTTTAGTTTTGTGCGGAACCTCCATAGAGGCTGTACTAATTTACTTTAGTTCTCTTGTACTAATTTACTAACTGATGTACTAATTTACATCTGTCCTCCATAGTGGCTGTACTAATTTACATTCCCACCAACAGTTTCCAAGTGTTCCCTTTTCTCTACATCTTAACCAGCATTTGTTATTACTTGTCTTTTGGATAAGATATGTTTTAACCTGGGTGAGATGATATCTCATTGTAGTTTTGATTTGCATTTCTCTGATGATTAATGATGTTGAAAACGTTTTCATATACTAATTTGCCATTTGTATGTCTTCTTTTGAGAAATGTCTATTCAGATCCTTTGCCCATTTTTAAATCAGATTATTAGATTTTTTTTTTTTTCCTGTAGAGTTGTTTGAGTCCCTTATATATTCTGGTTAAAAATCCGTTGTCAGATGGGTCATTGCAAATATTTTACCATAATCTTTGGGTTGTCTCTAAACTTTATTGTTTCCTTTGCTGTGCAGCCTTTCAATTTGATGTGATCCCATTTGCCCATTTTTGCTTTGGCATGGACTTGTGGGATATTGCTTAAGAAATCTTTGCCCAGACCAATGTCTTGGAGAGTTTCCCTAATGTTTTGTATTAGTAGTTTTATAGTTTGAGGTCTTAGTTGTAAGTCTTTAATCTATTCTAATTTTATTTTGTGTATGGCAAGAGATAGGGGTCTAGTTTCATTCTTCTGCATACGGCTATCCAGTTTCTCCAGTACTGGTTATTGAAGAATCTATCTTTTCCCCAGTGTATGTTCTTGGCATCTTTGGTGAAAATGAGCTCACTGTAGAAGTATGGGTTTATTTCTGGATTCTCTATTCTGCTTCATTGGTCTATGTGTCTATTTGCATGCCAGTACCATGCATTTTGGTTCCTACAGCTCTGTAGTATAATTTGAAGTCAAGTAATGTGATTCTTCCTATTTTGTACTTTTTGCTCAGGATGGCTTTGGCTATTCTGGGTCCATTGTGGTTCCATGTTAATTTTAGGATTATTTTTTGTATTTCTGTGAAGAGTGCCATTGGTGGTATTGATCAACTCTTTAGATACATCTTTCTTTAATACTGTGTTGCCAAAGTTCTTCTGAAGAATGACTGTTTTCAATATATTATTATGTTTTGCTTTTCTATAAAATTGTCTGCAATCCTTCTCAAAGCTGCATTTCATAGTTAATAAATGTGAAAATGCTGATACTCAGATCACTCTTCTCTGTAAGCCACTGTATTTCTAACTGGAGAGAGAATAGAAATAAGCTCCTTCCCTTCCCTTCCCTTCTTTTTTTTTTTTTGTTTTTGATGCAGTCTTGCTCTGTCACCCAGGCTGGAGTGCAGTGGTGCCATCTTGACTCACTGCAACCTTCTCTTCTCAGGTTCAAGCGATTCTCGTGCCTCACCCTCCGGAGTATCTGAGACTACAGGCATGCACCACCATGCCTGGCTAATTTTTTATTTTTTTTATTAGAGATGGGGTTTTCCTGTGTTGCTGAGGCTGGTCTGGAACTCCTGGCCTCAAGTGATTCTCTGGCCTTGGCCTCACAAAGTGCCGGGATGAGCAGGAGCCACTGTGCCTGGACGATAAGCTAATTTTCAATTCTAATTTTTTAAATATTAAAATGTCTAAATATTAGAGACCAGATATTTTCACAATTATTTTCTGTTAAGAGTGTTTTTCTTTGACAAATACTTTTAAATATAACATTTGTCAAGTGAGTTTTCTCTAATTATGATTCTTTTAACCATTTTGTCAAATATAGGTGCTGCAAAATCATAGACTTCTCAATATCATTTTATTCTAGCACAGAATATAATTTTATCCAATTAAAATAGGAGATCCATTAAGAAATGCTTAGGCCGATTCTTCCCAATGTCACTATGTAGACTAAAGGGACTGGTATCACCCTGGCGTTCTGTAGAACCTAACACTGGCCCACTATATTGGTGACATGGTATTTGGACCTGACAAATAAGTGGCAATTACTCTGGCTGCCTTGATAAAACACATGCACCTCAGAGGATGGAAGACAAACATACAAAGTTTTAGGAGCCTGCCACCTTTCAAGCTTTCAGGGGTCCGGACATCTTGAGCACACTGGGACATGCTGTTCATAGCAAAGTGTAAGTTGTACATTGCAACTCCTACTGCTAAGAGGTAGCACAGTGCTAGGAAATATTTTTCCATGCATTTATTGAGTGATACAGATAGCTTCAAGTTTAGGATGGGGCCTAGAGCAAGAAAGGGGTATGCAGTAGGTAAGGCTGAAATACAAGCCACCCTCACACTTGGGCTTTATATGCCAGAAGATTCATGATACTATGACATCAATGATATAAATGGATGCCATGTGGAGTATCTGGCAAGTACTTGAAAAGAATCACAATGTACACTTCTAAGGTTCTGTAGCAAAGCATACTATCCTAATCATATTTTGCAAACTACAACTCTTGTATACTGCTGTATACAAGAAGAGAGTGCTATGGAAGAGAGTGTTTGTCATGAGTCATTAATGTGATCAAGTGGCCATAACTACCCACCATGAACTGAATAGTGATAGACCCATCAAATAATCAGTTCAGGTATGTCCAGCAACAATTCATTTGAAGATGGGAAAGGCTGATCCAGGGGCCACTTACAAATCGGTGGCCCATGACTATGTCACTTGTCACTGTTGCACTGATGCTTCTCCATCAGCTCATTTTTAGTTTCATGAAGGGTTCCTATAACCTGCTGATAAAGAGGAGAAACCTAGGCTTGGTTTGCAGTATGTTGGTACTTCTATGTTAGTAGAAGACAAAAATGGACTTTGGTGGCGCTACAGTTCCATTCAGAGGGGTTTCTAAAAATCACTAGGTAATGGAACTCTCAGTTGTCAGAGTTGTGGGCAGTGTACCTAGTCATCTGCTTTTTTGTTGATAGACTCATAGCCAAAGGTAAGGATATGACAAACTAATGAACAGAGATGAATAAATGGCATAGAATGGACAGGCCAGACAACTTGAAGGAACAAGCTAGGAAAATTAAGATAGGAAATTCTAAGAAAGAGGCATGTGGATGGACCTATGATAGTGTTCAAAATGTGTGATAATCTTTGCATTATACATTAATGTACACCAGAGAGCATTTTATGTAGAAGAGGCATTGACAACCAAGAGAGCAGTATGATTCAGCCAGGTTACAACATTCCTACATGTTGCCTAACCTCTGTTGTCAGCTAACCCAGAGCTAATGCAAATGGCTCATGAATAGAATAACCATGGCAGCACAGGTGAAGGCCATGCATGGACCTCTTTCCCCTGTGTCTGTTGTAGTTACAGCCACTGCTGAATATCTGAGCTGACAGTAACAGCAAATACTTTCATATCTCAGAAATAGCATTATCCTGCCAATTAGTGAAACATTGATTATATTGGATGCTTTGATAATGAAAAGGGCATGATTCACCTACATCATGCTTGTTGGTACTTCCATATCCAGTTATAACTGTAAATGGGAAAGTACGGCAATCACTGTCTGATAAGTGCCACATGGGGGTGCCAGAACAGACTACCACAGTGTACTCCTTAAGTTATCTTTATCTATATGCAGCCTTTCTCCTAAAGAAATCAGGTTTGGCATGTATACCAAATATTCACTCGCCTTCTCTGCCCACATAGCCGTGGCTATCACCACTATGCAAGGGCTCACAGAGTATATGACTCATTGACATGTTATCTCACGTAATATGGCTTGAGATAAGGGGAACTTCTTTCTGGTAAAGGAAGCATGGCAGTAGGCATGTGGTCCTGAAAGTCACTAGTCCCATCAATATACCCCACTTTCTACAAGTTGGTGGCCTTTGAGGCACAGCTTGAAGATACAGTGTACTCCTTAAATCATAAACTATTAGTTGGCACAGTGTCCAACAAATAGTTTTTATTTAAGGAATACGGAATACATTATATTACCAACAGGTGCCTCTGCTGTACCCTTTGGCCAAAGAGTTGTGTATGTGAGTCCAGGAATTGATGTAGGAATGGAACCCCTCACCGCTATTTCCAATGACATACTTGGAGAATTTGTGCTTTTGTTTCTCGTAACTTTAAGGTTGGTGGATATAGGAATTCTAGCTTCCATAGCAGGGAAGATTCCACCAGAAGACATGAGAAGAGGCTCACCAAACACAAAGTAAAACTCCTACCTGGTCACTTTGGGCTTCTTGTGCCAGTGGATTGGCAGACATGGAAATGAGTTACCATTCTGGTAGGGATAACTGACCCACATAATCATGAGGAATTAGAATAGTTACTATATAGTGAGAACAGGGAGAAATATCTTCGACACTCAAATAATTCACTAAGTTGCTTGTTGGTACTTCCATATCCAGTTATAACTGTAAATGGGAAAGTACGGCAATCACTGTCTCATAAGTGCCACATGGGGGTGCCAGAACAGACTACCACAGTGTACTCCTTAAGTTATCTTTATCTAAATGTAGCCTTTCTCCTAAAGAAATTTACAAGAGGAGAGTTAGTGAGACATACTACCACTGCTGCTACTTCCTCCGGTCCTAAGACTATCTGACCCACCCAGTATTTCTTCTAGACTAGCAGAAATGCTAGCCAAAGTTGGGGAAATACAGAATAGGAGACAAAATGGGAGAAAATAATCACTGATTTCACCTTTGGGACCAAAAGCAGCAATTGTGTTATAGTTTCCCACAATAATTCTCCTCTTATCAATTTCCCCAGGCATGAAGTTTATAGACTCATGAGAAAAAATGTGTCTGGATGGAGTGAACATAACAAATGAAACTGTGCATGTAGAATAGAGTGTGGTGATGCTCTTTTCTCTGAAAGCATCCTCTTTTCAAACTAGTGCAAACTCTCCACTCCTTCTCTGAACTTTGCCAGCTGCTATTACCCCCAGCTGGGGGATTAAGAATTCTCCCTGGCTAATAGAAGCCACCTGACTGCAAATCAAACTCTGCATCCCCTCTCACTCTCAGGGGATGGCCCACCTCCAGTGGATGCAGGGGTACGGAAGACTGACCTGCTTGCCTCAAGGTGAGACAATTTGCCTATGACTAGTTTGCTCCCTGCAGATCAGGTAAGGCTAGGCTTTACCAGAGATGACATCCTTGCTCAGCTCTTTTCCCTTCTTTTCAGTTCCACATTTTCCCTTGTAGGTTTTTCCCGAAAGCATTTCTTAAATCATTTGCAATGGAATCTCTATCTCACACTCTGCTTCTAGAGAACACTACTTATGACAATGGCTATTCATATTCATACTCTATAAAATTAAAAGATACTCTTGACTCAAATACATTTCTATCCCTGCTCTCATTGGAACAAGGCTGAAGTACAATATAAAAGGATCAGTAATGTATAATGACAACCATATTATGTTAGAATTTACCTTGGAAAAAATTAGGTTACAGATCCTGGATTTTTCTACAAATTCATCTATGGAAACTGTGATAAAAGGAATTAATTACAAGCCAGTAAACTTGACATTCCCTATTTAATTTACATAACTGAAATTTTGTTTTAACTGGTATCTCCATTTTCTGCCATCTTTTTATTCAGTGTTCCATCTCATATACTCCATATGGTGTAGTTTTAGTGCAACTGACCATATTTTTCACCATGGAACAGAAGGTTGAACTATCTATTCTTCATTTCTTCAGTCGACAATGAAACATCCCCTATTTAGCTTATTATACAGATTCCCAGTTAGAGAGTATATGTCACACTCTTTCTTCAATGTAGCTTTCTTCATATTAATTTCAGTCCAATGGAAAGTGAGCCAAAATGATATGAAGTACCCTCAAAGATAAAGCCACACTCCCTGGATTTCTCCCTTCCAACTTACCACCAGCTGTAAAATGGCTAGATTGTAGCATGTAACTTGACCTCAAGTGGAAGCCATATATTGAAGAGCCTATCAGTCTGAGGCCCTGGGTGATCACGTGGAGTGGAACTGTCTGCAGCTCCTGGACCACCTGCTTACTTCTGGACGGTTACATGAGTGAGAAATACATTTTCATCTTATTTAGCCAATATATTTTGAATGGCATAATTGCAGCAACATCACCTATACTCTAGCTCATTGTGTTTCAAAGTACTTGTCTATGAGAAGATAAGGAGCTTGTGCAAGAATGTGAATCAATGCACTGCTTGTTTCAAAAAGAACATTCTGCTACAAGATAAAAACAAAATTTCAAGGAAAGCAACTGGTATGCTTAGTGATATAGTTGATTTCTACTCTGGCACCAGCTTCTTGTCTCATGGTGAATCAGCAACAACATAATTCAAACAGGCTATTCATGGACCACATTTTGAGTAACACTGTTCTGGGTTAATAATTGCCAACATCAACTTAATGCTTCAGTTATACTGTATTCACTACTGTTGAAATTCTCATGTTTGTACCCTAATCAATGACTTATTTCTCCATGTGATGCTCATATTTTTCCCCAAAACTTTGTCTACATTTCTAGCTTAAGCTAATATCTACCATAAACCTTCCCTATTTATTTTAGAGGGGTAGCATAGTGTAGTCATTAAGAGCTTGAGCTCATGAGGGAGACTGCCTGTGCATTAAGCAATTTTCCTAAATTCTCTGGATCTCAGTTCCTTATTTATAACATAATGATGGATAATATTTATCTCATGTGGTTGTTGACAGCATTATATGTTATTTAAAATGGTTAAATAATGCTTTATATAAGAGTAATTATTATTTGATTCCACATTTGCCCTTCTTTACTTTTTGTCCGGATTATTTAGGCAAGATTAGTTAGGCAATTGGAGCAAGAGAAAGAGTAAATCTCACTGATGGATTGCTTTGCTAGAGGTGTTCATCTTGAGAGCAGACTTCTTGGTCCATTATCCGAATGTACCAGCACTATGTGTGGCTGTCTGTCCACAGGATAAGTTTTACCTGACACAGTCAGATCACTAGACTTCTGGCATCTGTGAGTTACTTTGTAGAGAAATAACTTGGAGTATCCTTAGCCGACTTGAGGATATAGGTTGCCCTACTAGATGACCCGAAGACCATTATATAATTCTAATTTAACACATTTCTGTGTATACTTGCTGCCTGGTTCCTGCAACTCATAAAGCCAACAGTTTCAGTACCGCTTACCATTCAGATCTCAACACAAGTATCAACTCATGAAAGTGGCCTTCCCTGATGATGATAGTCAAAGCTTTTTCCCACTCTTGTCTCTTTCTGAGTCTCCTGTCATATTTTCTTTGTTACCTGTCAGTAGCTAAAATTATTTTCTTTGTGTATATGTTTGTAATAATTATATATATATATATAAGTATAGTTATAGTTTATAATAATTCTATCTCAACTAGAATATAAGTTCTCTGAAGGTGAGGCCTCTGTCTTCTGTATTGCTACAACCCAATACTTAAGAAATGCTGGGGGGCGGAGCAAGATGGCCGAATAGGAACAGCTCCAGTCTCCAACTCCCAGCGCGAGCGACACAGAAGACCGGTGATTTCTGCATTTTCAACTGAGGTACTGGGGTCATCTCACTAGGGAGTGCCGGACAATCGGTGCTGGTCAGCTGCTGCAGCCTGACCAGCGAGAGCTGAAGCAGGGCGAGGCATCGCCTCACCTGGAAACGCAAGGGGGAAGGGGATCCGTTTTCCTAGCCAGG
>NW_016804424.1:3053606-3064122 GCF_001698545.2 Rhinopithecus bieti | reverse complement strand
AAAAAAAAAAAAAAAAAAAAGAAATGCTGAATGAATGTGTGTAGAATGACTGACTTAGGACAGGCACAATAAACATTTAGCAATCGGCATAGACTAATTTTGATATATGTTTGAAAACAAACATAATGTTAACTGTATAGACATTTAGCATCTAAAACTCCTACAACAAACCATACATAATCCCCAGTACTTTCTTTCATGGCAGTCCCAGAAGCTAGTTAGTGAGTACACCATCACTTTAGAATTTAAACATTATTTCTCTCATATTGTTATATAACTACTTGATTTATAAAGAACTTCATTTCTGAACTGCATTTTCAGATACAAAGCAATAGGAAGGCGGTTCTCAACCTATACTTCCTGAATTTCCCCACACACAACCCAGCAGAGCAAATCTCAGAGTAGGTGTTCACTTTATTTGCTCAAATGAAGATTTCTTTATGCTTAGCAAAGGTAGAAGAGCGGACTAATTGATTATTCAGTGCCACTGTTGAAAGTCAAAGTCTTATTTGTGAGATCTTTCTCGGTTCTATATGTTCAACTCGGCCACTTATCTTCTTTATTGCAGTGCACATGTCTTTGGCATTCTGATTTCTGCTTGCAAAACAGGTGAAATAAAATGTTCACAGAAATAAGCAGATTTAATGTAAGACTTGAAAAGAGTTGTTGTCTCCAACACACAGAGAGAATATGGATAAGCATGTTTCTGGGGGGAAGAGGATGACACTAGTTAATATCTATTTATACTTTCCCAGAAAGTTGGGATGCTAAGCTGTTACAATACATGCTGTTCCAAATATTTTTATTACTAACAACTTAATTTACATTACTTCAGGTTTTCCTATCGGTGTGTTCCTCAATCTAGGCAGATTGTCTTTCTTTGCAACTACACTCTTTCTATATTATGCTATTTTAGGGATTTCCAGATGCCCATTTCTGTTTTCACCTCTTTTCCTGGCATATTTTTCCTTTTGTCGGTTAATCAAAATTTTATTAACGGATGTTTGTATTTTCTATTTTCTGGAAATGTTTGTTCAGACTTTTCCTAGTATGACTTTTCTTACACTGTATGAAAATCTGAATACCAGCAAACATAATGTCTAACTTTTATTGATTACCTTCTATATTCCAGGCATTTGATTGACGTAGATTATTTCTAATCTTCAAAGCAACCTGGCAAGACAGATTTTATTATCCCTTCTTGATAGCTGAGAAAGCTGAGATGCAAGGTGTTTTATTTAGACCCTGCTGAAGGTCACACAGCAAGGTAGTTTCAGATTTAGAATCCAAATCTGGCATTGTCTCTGCAATTACATTATGTGTGTGTATGCACGCACACATGTGCATGTGAAGTTTTTGACAATGATTATGAAGGATAAAGGATCTTCTCCCAAAAAAGCTAAGCATTTAATTGCACTTTCTTACTTTGCTCTATTTCTATTGTTTTAAGTCAGAAAATTAGAAAGCGATTATTTCCCTTTTCATTCTGCAATCTGATTGTTCCCTGTATAACTGAAACTGCAATAGATATTTACTGGTTTAAGTATCTAACACTGTAGATATATTTAAACTTCAAAAAAGAAATTCAGTTAAAATTGCTTTAGGCAGTCTATGGTTACAGTGCCAGTCCAGTGAAAATGCATGTAACTCAGCTGTCACACAGGTACAGGCGATGCACGTGGTTTTTGTATGTAGAATATATAAGGCAAATTTATATTTAAGTAAACATAAACAAGCAGGCAGAAGATTTCCTGAAGCAATGAAAAAGACTTAGAAAGGGCAGTAAAATCTGATGAAATTATGTCCTTACCAGGGCAGAAGCACCCTTGGATATTTCCCTCCAAATAAGTAAAAACTGCAAATTTGCAATCAAGCTAAGAAGAACATGGATTGAAAGAATGTCATACCATTTACCTTATTATAATTCCATATTTTTATAGAATACATTAAAATAACTTTTGTTCTTATATCTAGTTACTCAAAGTCTACATTGTCTTTTTGCTACAAAAAATTTGCTTTGCTCACTATTCTCCACATCCTTCACTGGCAAGGACATCACGGAATTATCAATTCAAGATTGATTATCCCATCCAGGTCATGTGCCTATTCTAGAGAACTAGGACATTTCTAGACCTTAATATATGAAACTTTAAAAATGCCCAGTGCTCATGATAGAAGGATTATTTTACTAATTACAAACATTTCAGATGCCATTGGTTTGCTTTTCATCTCCCTTTTGCTATTCCCGACTGTTTAAAGAAGAATGCTATAAAAGGCATCTTTTAAAACCTGTTTTTCCTTTCCAATTGGGCTGTGTTGTTTCTACATGTTTTCCGGTTATTGAGTCTTGCCCTGTGTATGTCTGTAAAATGCCTTTTCCAAGTTGTATTGTACAGGGTGGTGACTTTCAACTTTTGTCTTTCAATATCATTTAAGCCTAACATAATCCATGTACACTGATGAGGAAGTTTAATAGATTAAGGGTGCTTATTCTCAGTGCTCCAATCAACAAATCTTCATGGAAAAACTGAGAGACATCTTTATGAAGGCTTGAACTCTTCTTGTTCTCCATGTAAAATCCATGCAGTCCCTCACTTCTTGGGAAAGCATTCCTTGTGTGAGTACACTGATCCATAATAAACACACTCGTTACAGAACTCCTGTAGCACTTCATAGACTGATTTCTCACATTTTTCTACCAAGTACCCTGAATTACAGAGGTTTATAATGCCAACCTCTGGGGTAGTATTGGATGGAAAGGAGACTGTGGTTCTGTGTCTGTCTAGAGTGACAGCTTCAAGAGTGCTGCTTTAGACACAAAGTGTTTCCAATTTATCCTAAATGTCTATCTATTCTTCACCATATTATACTCATGTTTATTTAAGTAAGTTAATACTACTGGTATTTTTCCATGAAGTAGTCTCATAGTAAAATTGACCCCAAGGGAAGGTGGCATGTTTACTTTCTGTAGTTCTATCTTTTTTTCTTTTTCTTTTCCTTTTGAGAAGGAGTCTCACTCCATCACCCAGGCTGGAGTGCAGTGGCACGATCTTGGCTCACTGCAACCTCCACCTCCCGGATTCAAGTGATTCTCCTGCCTCAACCTCCCAAGTAGCTGGGACCGCAGGCACATGCCACCAGGCCTGGCTAATTTTTGTAGTTTTAGTAGACACAGAATTTGACCATATTGGCCAGGCTAGTCTCGAACTCCTGACTTTGTGATCTGCCTGCCTCGGTCTCCCAAAGTGCTGGGATTACAGGAGTGAGCCGCTGCACCCGGCCAGCTCTATCTTTAAACTAATGACTGTGTACTTTTGAATGTAGTCCCTTATGTTATTATTTGTGTTTTAATGAATATCCTGGCAGGGAAAAGAAAGCCAACTCAATAAAATGAACTATATTTTTAAACACTTATGAATCAGTTGTTCTAATATAGTACTATTCACTCATATATGACATTGAACTTATCAAATGTTTCTGTAAGGCACAAACAAAAAATTCAATTTCCTTTTTCATTATTATACTTGGATTAAATGCTCAAATATATTTTATGATGATTTTAATTTAGAAAGTATTGTCACTTTATTATATTTTTAAGGGAGCTATCTGCAAGTAATTTTTTTTATGCCTGAACCTCAATAAGTGGTTTGTATGGGGAATTTGATACTTGACAAGAACATGTTTCCAAATGATTACCAGGGAAAACAATCCAAGACTTAAGTCATCATTTTTGGATGTCAGAATGTCTGACAGTCTCATACAATCAAAATGTGGCTTCAGTATAAATTAAAGAATCAAAATCACGATAAATTATTGCCATCTTTGGTGGAGGAGATATTCCTGAAAGGAATAGAACTTACTATTGCCAAGTTAGGAAGAAAAAGATAACATGGCAAAATATAAATTTAAATTTTGATTAGAAAAAATATTTAAGATAATAATGAAATCTGTCCTCTCTCATCTGTGAAGTGATAAAAACTATACTGACTTAATTTCACTGAAAAAACTAAAAGATGAATGAATTAAAGTGAAAAGTGCTATTACAGAACTCCTATTCCTCAGCAATGGGGGTAATTAGTCTCAGGTCACTCTTTCGTTATTCTCAGTCTCACTCACTCCTACTTCGAAGGTCTTGCTTTTCACAACCATGAAGCTCTTCTGGGCTTCCCTTTCTCATAGGTAGATTATTGTCCTATCTTCAGCACCTCCCTATTCTTCCCTGTCCTGAGAAATGGCTTCTGGGGTAATCTTCATTGACTAACATTTTTTTAAGTCACTTCACTCTCAACTTCAGAGCCTAGAGCTTGTTGTACCTAATTGCCTACCAAATTCAAATTACACTGGCAGCATTGAAAGCTTCCCCCACTGACTTGTACCTGCTTCTATAGGTTACTTACCATTACATCACTACTTAGTATCTGAGAAACAGATGTGCCACTTTTATTGTTCTTTGTACACACAGCCATCTGTTTTTGGTTATTCTTTAATGATATTTTGAAGACAGTGGCTATTGTACTATGCTAGGTTCCAGGGCGCAAATATGAACCAACAACGTCTCATTCTTCAAGGTTTGCAGGAACAGATATACGACAGGCATAAGTGTCTGAAATACTGTGTGGTAAGTGCAGTAATATAATTATAAATAAGTTATAGGGTGGTAAAAAGAGAAATAAATATGAAGACAAATTTGTAACACTATTTTGTTGACATAACAAGCAGTTATTGTGGCTTATAAGTTCCATGAAGGCAAGAACTTTCTTTTGATTATGTAGGTACTTCAAAAGCATAGGTTGAATAACCGTCAGCTCCTTCTAAAGTAAGGAGCTATCCCTGACATTTCATTCTACATAGAGAGTTGATGATAATAGTATATTTGCTTTTTCAATTGCAAAACCACTATCTTTTGGTTGAAATTACCCTGGAGGAGGAGTAAGAAAGCCTAGGCTTTGGTCCTGACTTGTTCCTAATAAGCCATGTCACTTAGAACAAGGCATTTCACTTCACTGTGTGTCATCCATTTTCTCTCTACAATGAATAGGTTGAACTAGATGCCCCTAATTTCTTATTCTGCTCTCACAGTCTTTAATTCTCTGTGTCAGCATTCCTTCATTTCTTCAACAGACACATACTAATAGAACCTATAGTGTGTATGCCACTAGATCTTAAGATTTGTTTATGTCACAGCTATTCAGATTTCATCATTTCTAAGCTGGGGCTGGATGTCTTGACAGCTAGAATCAGTAAAGCGATTAACCACCTAAGATTAGTGCTCTGTGATTTACTTTCCCTCTTGTTTAACCCTGGAGACATTGGCATGGAGAGAGAAACTTCAGCTCTTTGAGCATTCTCCTGGTCACACAGAAAAGCAGGACTCCACATCATGTTTGGCATGTTTGTTGATAGGGAGACTCTGGAGTGACTGAGTGAAGACTGGAATTGAGCTAACCTGACAGTTTGAGAGCTTAAAAGCATCGATTAGTTCATGTGTAAGAATCTGACCTTCTAACTTCCTCCATATTGTGGTTTTGGTTCCTATAATGAGAATTATAGGAAAAAAACAAAAAGCAAAAAAGAAAGAAACCTTATTCTTTCACCAAAATAATAGTGATTATTCTACCAAAATAATAAAGGACATGAATTAATAGACACCAGTGAGTACAATTTTAAGAGTCTTACACACTAAGGACTAAACTGACAAGGATACAGTCTGGGGATTGCATTTCATATGTGTCCTCAGTACACATTCCCATGTTAATCACCTTTACAAGAATCAACTTTCAGTGAGAGATGAGTACAAATGCATTTTGTGCCATACTTATCAGGCTACCCATTGACAGATATTCATATTGCAGTTTTTAATTAGGTGACAAAGCAGCTTCACACATACAGTAGTTGGTGCTAACGAAAATTTACACGAGGAACCAAAGGAAATTAAATAGATGTGAATATTATCGTTTTTCACTTTTTCTTTTATTTGTGGTAACAAGAATGTGTGAATTGAAAAATCTAAAGAAAGATAATGGTTGCCTTAGTTTTAAACATGAAATATACTGAATAAGAAGTCACACTGGTAAATACAAAAAAGTACTTTAATGTTTTATTTTGACACTTTGTAACAATAACAGAAACACACCATATTTATCTATTCTAACTCTCTAGCATTGTGATGAATGGGCCATAAAAAACCTACCAATTAATGCTAAGTAAAATAAAACTAAGTTCATATTTTATGGAGAAAAGGGTGACAATGCCTGTTTTAAAATGGCCTGTTATAGATACGAATATGAAAAGAAGAGATAACCACCAGGGAAACAAACTCAGTATTATGCACTTCATTGTTACTTCACAGCTTGAAGATTTTTGGACATGATGTGTTTGGCGAAGTTCATCGGATTTGCTGCAATAAGTCAACTGTTCTCAAAAATCTCATGTATCTGAATAATTCTCTCTTTAACTTAACTACTCTATTTTCTATTCCTTGTTTTCTTCTTAAATATATTTGAGAATATATTATATTTGAGAATATATGATTTTAGTTAACAAAATGTTTGCAACTTTAAAGTTTCAGTGAAAAGTAACCATATAAATAATATAATTCACATAATAGCAAAGGGAGTCTTTCAGTGGGAAAACATTTGCTCATGTATCATTTAAGTACTCTTACAGAAAACTATATTTTGATAATGTATATGAAAATTCTTAAATGTATATAAATGACAGCAATGATGAAAATTTGTAAACTCTACGTTATCTTTTCTGAGTTATTCTTTCTGTTATGATGAACTTCCTAGGAACTTACCCCTATGATATCATGTGAAATTAAAATTATCAGCACTGGCAAATTATATATAAATATATATTTCTTATATCTTCCAAGAATGATATGATTTCTGAAAGAATAATCCCATACTTTAATTTCTAATTTCCATTTACACCCCTAATCTACCAGCACTGTATTCCATATTTAACAAACCTTCAATCAATACTTAGAATCATCATGTTTTCCAAATCATATTGGAGCTGGCATATCTTTGATTATATTTATTTTTTAAGAAAAGTGTCACTGATATCCAAACATATTAATAAATACAATTATCTTAAAAAGTTCAAACAATATCAAGAAATTCAGTTCATCATTTAAAAAAACTTTTCCTTTTCTACAGATAGAGGAAGAGTAGAGATGGAGCTGGAGGCCATTGAAGGATTCTTTCTATGTAAGCTGTCTAAAATCTTTGTTAATTTGTCTGATTTTTACTATTACTATACCATAAATATTATAGATATATTTTATATAAATATTTGTGACAAAAGAATTGATTTACCATCAATAATTTATCAATTTTATAAAAGTGCGTGAGATCTTTTGAATAACCACCATTTGTGGGACCCATGCTTTGTCTTTATACAATTCTATTTTGTGTGTGGATATATGCTCATAATAATTATGCTTCTATCTATTTATCTATCTTTCTAAATTGCATATCAAATGGTAGATGGTCAAGTAACTTATTGGAATGGTAAATAGAATGTGTAGTTCAATGTAAACACAAATGGTAAAAAGCTGCTTAATAAATTATCAGAATATACTATGACGTATGATAGCAGTCAGTTTTAAAACACATTTGAAACATATGACGGTGAATAATGAGAAATCTCTCCACTGGCTTTGAGAAAAAATGTATTTTGTTCTTTGCATGCCCTAGAACATCTAGCCTTACCTTACACATAACAGATGGACAATGAACATGTGTTGGATGCATTTCTGACAGTGTAGACAGAGAGTGGCATGTAATATGATTTATGAAACAAAGAGAAACAAATAGTCTTGAAGAGAGGGAAAGAGGATGACAAAAAGTCTGTTTCACAGTAATTTCTCATTAATGGTGATGCTGCTTTCTCAACCGACTGCTTGGCAAGGGACTATCTGATCTGCTCTCTGCAGCCAGCCTATTGATTTTGTGGGTCGATGTAATCTGATGCATAAAGAGGCAAGAAAATGGGAGGCAACATTGTCCTAGATAACTGCCAAGAAGCAGATAGTTTACATTTGATGCATCCAGGCTAAGTGGCCCCATATGAAGTAGAATTGTTAGTAAAAACAATCCTAACACTGACAGTTCTCTTTTTCAGTAGTTCTACTGTTAGTGAAATATTTGTTACATTTAAAGAAAAGAGAAGATAGGCTTGAGAGATTAACTCTATATGGATACAAGGTAAAAATTGCTTTTCCTTTCTTATATACACAGTGTTGTACATATACATATCAAAGTCTAATTATAAGTCTTAGATTCCAGTGGCTCTAGGTTTTTATTTCTCTAGACATCTACTGTCTAACCATTTTACTGCTAGTTAGTGCTCACACTGCATGCAAGTTAAAATGATTAGCTTGGAGAAGACACCAACAATAAAACAACATCTTCAAAGCAAAAATTTTAAACCAACCAAGCAACCAACCAAACAAAAACCCAGAAAACAGCAAAAAATGCAATTTATAAAATAAGCAAAAATTGTTGAGGAAGAGAATAAAATTATTGTAAAAAAGAGGATTTTGAGTTAAATTCCAGTTTTAATATGTCCAGCAGAGTTCTTAACACAAATTATACACTCACAAATTGCTAGTTTCTTTCCTTCCACCCCAGGAGAGAATGTTAAATGTTACCTGCCATAGAGGATCTTTCTGCTCAGGGAAGAGCTCAAAATACTTGTGGGCCAGCTGCACTGGAGGCAGAGTTTGCAATTTCAGGTTGGTCCAGCTCTGCACAAAGTTGGCCAAGTTCACAAAGGTATATAATCCTAGGCGGTCATTTCCATAGTTTGATAAATGGGTCATGAAAATGCTGATCTGAAAGATAAATAAAAATGACCACAAAAATATCATATGCTTAAGCTCAAAAGTAGCAGTACAAGCCCCAGGCAGCACTTCGCCTCACCTTGGAATTTCACAAGAATTACAATGATCTTTTTAAGTGGAAAGCCACACATTTAATTTTAATCACAAAATAACACTTACACTCACTTTTAAAATTAAAATTGAAGTTGAGAGTGTCATTTCCTCACTGTTCTTCAGAAGTATAGTGTTACTTTGCATATCAGTTTTGCTTATTGTAGAACAAATACCATCAAACTTCAATCTAGTAACTTTCAGACCAGTGAAGAATCAATATTAGACCAGTTCTAAAATTAAACAAATTTTCCAGAACTTTTCTGGTGTAGATATGTGTACAGGTTGAAATAGAATCAGACTCAAGAAAACGTGTCTCTTTGTGGTCTTATTAAACGAATTTTATTGCAGTAGAGACTGTAAATGTTTGCACAGAAACTGATTGCATTTAGCCAGAAACTCTTCCCCATTCATTAATCCTCTTACAACTTTTCATACCCCAGTATTAATCTTAAAAATATCATGGCATTTCAGTGTTGTTCTTTTGTGTATCATAGACAAAGAAAAAGTGAAATTAGATTAATTGGTATTGAAAGAGCAACCAAAAATTCAAATGTTGTTACAAACATAATCTAATATTTAGTTTATTAGGCATTGCAGCAGGGATTTTAAAAAATACTAAATAAAAGAGAAATTGCAAAATTCTGATTTAAATTGCAGAGATCGTTTATGCAACTCATAAAAAAGAGAGTTCATTACTTTGTGACAAGCATAATTTTGTACTTGTTCCTCAATCTCATAATATTTTCAAATTTAATTATCTTAAAAATTCATTTTATATTTGCTGTATTGATCTGTATTGTAAATGTTTTATAACAACCCAAATATTATAATGAAATAATTTATTAACTTTATTAGAAATGCAAGGCTAAAACAAGGTTATAAATAATAATATTAGAACAAATGTAACATCTGAAGCTGAACAGAAAAATAATATAGAAGAAAAGTCAAGTGTCTCATGGCTAATATTTTTTATGAAAACTCGCTGGCACTTTTTTAAGAGTTTATGTTTCTTGGTGTGGTTATTTGGAAATAAAATGGGTTTGCAGAACTATTCCAACATTAATTTTATTGACACCTGGTTAGACATTAGCCATGCAATAAAGACTATATGCAGACCTTCTGTTCCCATGATCTAATATGTCACTGGATAATTGTAAATGTCTAAAGAGGAGGTCTTTTAACTTAAAAAATAATAGAAGCATTATCTTGTACCAGAATTTAGAAAATCTACTCTGGCAAGGCACTGTAAGTTAAAACCCCTCGAGTAATGGTGGAGCAAGATGGCCGAATAGGAACAGCTCCAGTCTCCAACTCCCAGCGCGAGCGACACAGAAGACTGGTGATTTCTTCATTTTCAACTGAGGTACTGGGGTCATCTCACTAGGGAGTGCCGGATAATCGGTGCTGGTCAGCTGCTGCAGCCCGACCAGTGAGAGCTGAAGCAGGGTGAGGCATCGCCTCACCTGGGAAGTGCAAGGGGGAAGGGAATCCCTTTTCCTAGCCAGGGGAACTGAGACACACAACACCTGGAAAATCGGGTAACTCCCACCCCAATACTGCGCTTTAAGCAAA
>NW_016804424.1:3046406-3050660 GCF_001698545.2 Rhinopithecus bieti | reverse complement strand
AATTTATCTAGGTAGAAATTTAAGTTAAACCCCTTAAGTTAAACCTCTTAATCCCTTTACATTTAAGTTAAACCTCTAAATATTAGTTGACGATGATTTTAATTGATATTCATATGGAATCTCAAGTAAAATTTAAAACATTTAAAAATTTTAAATGATTCCATATGAAGATCAAGCAAAATCATTGTATCAACTAATATTTAGGAGTTTAACTTAAATTTCTACCTAGATAAATTATATAAACATAACACTGTCCAATGTCAAATTGGCCAATCTCTCACCCTTAAATTCTTTTATCTCAAATAGAAAGTTCCCTCTTGGCAGGACTTAGTTACAGAGTTTCTGTAACATAGTATCGTATCAGTAGTTGATGACCATATAATTGCCACTGTTATCATGAGAACTTCTTGATAATCACCACAAAATACTATGCATTTGATCCCAATAAGTATGCATTTATCTCATGTCACTGCTGTAATTAAGAAATAAGGCAGTGTAAGTAACATGCTTCAGGATAATTATGGTTTCCCAGGACTGAAAATAGTATGAAAACCAGGCTGCCGGCTAAATGCCTGAAGAAATATAATAATGTCCTATAAATCTACCACCTGCCCTCTTAGCATTGTTATTTTAAGAAAGAATTGTAAGGCACCTGTGAGAGTCTAAAGTCTGACAAAATTATAAATCAGAACATTACTTTGAGAGTATCGTAAAGAGTATGTTTATATCATAAGCAGATGTATATTATCATGTCATTAGGGTATTAATATAGACTTTTAAAAGATTTTGTAGCAGACTGGTTCTAAGTCATTTTCCAGAGCATTCTTAGGAGGATAAGCTTTGTTTGATGACAAATAAATAAATAAATAAATAAATAAAATAAAAAATAAAAAATAAAAGTGTAAAACTGAATGCAGGGCAAATGGAAAATCTGTCTTTGAAAGAAAGCAGAGTCTGGAGATATGTGGTTCTAAGCTGAGGCATGCTGCTGCATTTAAATTTTCCTTTACTGAGAATAAAAACAAGCACCCTGTCCATATTGGTTGCAGTCACTGTTGTATGGGACAACATGTGCACATGCCTTACTGGTTAGAAACAAATTAGTGCTGGTATATGGTCAATTGGTTGCACTTTAAGAAAAACAATTCTGCAAGCACAGCTTAACTGTGCATATCTGGCTTGCTAAAATCACCTATTGTGCAGACAGAGCATTTTAAGAGTTTTAGCATTTCTGGGCAAATGGCTTCTTTAAACAAACACAATAAAACCCATTTCGGAGAGTGTAGGTATATAAGACAAATTAAAAATGGATGTTGTTGAGGCATAAATAAGAGAATTCAAAAGACATGTGGTATGAGATAGTAGCAAATAATTTTCACAGACTTACATTGCTACAATTTTTTACTGTTTATTTTGTTTTTTTATATATTTATTTTGATTATTTTTTTTTATTGCATACTAAAAATAATCTTTCTCAATAGTGTACTCCCAAAAGTATCATCTGGGGAAAGTATGACAGTACTACACAGATAAAAATGGTTTATATATACAACCTACTGAACCTTGAAATATTGCCGCTCAGAGAAACGCATTGATTCAAACAAGCAGAGCTTCATGTGAAAAGGACAGGAAAGGACATCTTGTTCAATGGACGCATTGGAGAATAAGATATTCAGTAAGTGCTAATTTCAGTAGGCCAATCGCAGCAGGCTTTCCAAGAGGGCACAGAGGTCCGGGTGCCATTGCTTCTGTCATCAAGCACTCTGGACTGGCTTTATCTTGTTGTTGGCACTTCTACCTATGTTTCTCCCTCAACTTTCAAGGCTCTCAACTTCATTATAACCAAACATGAAACAAGTCTAAACTTTCTTATCTGTTGTAAAAATATACAAGCAAGCTTATGGGCACCTTCATAGTCTATTCATTAGAAATATAAGTAGTTTTTCATTAACCTGATTGTCAGATACAATACATATATTCAAAATTTGGGAAGACATTATCTATGGAATAAATCTGTTTAATGATGTATCTAAAGTTCAAAGAAAAAGGAAGTTTTATGTATCATAATGTATAAATCTTGATGACAGGAAATTGAGTAAATATAATTGAACTTTATGAATAATCCTTAACTGTGGGTAAACACACTGTCATAGGACAAATGGAATGGTGGTAAATAAATTAGGCAACTGGTTATCCCCCTGAGTGTTTAATTAAAATTATACAAGTAATTGTTTTTTTTTTAACATTTTGTTTTGTCTTATGAAGCTGCCAATATCCAAAATATAAGAAGAGAAGAAAAAAGGGAAGATCAAAATAAAAGTGAAAGGCCTTATTTTATCCACAAAATGAAGCATTACTCTCCAAGTTGAGTTAGAATATTTTCACTGCCAAGACCAGAAGAGTTTCCTTGCTTTTCCTACTTGTATGACAAATAGAATGGTATGTAAACTGTATGATCACGAATATCAGTAGCCAGATATATTATACAGCATTTTAAATTGGAATTAAAATCATTTTAGAGCATACATTTTTAGTTAAAGTATACATTGAATATTTGGGAATTTAGTCCTGTGCCTTACAGTGCCTTTAAAAGTCAAATCATTTACAGAATAGTCAGATATTTGGTTCCTAGGAAAAAAAATGCACAATCACAAACACAGAAGGAAACAATGGCTTTGTAGAGCAAGGAGAGAGGCACCCTGTTTTAGGGCAGCTTGCTTTGTGCTCATGCTGCAGCACAGTATTTTTCAAGATAGGTATTAAATATTAGCAGTTTCCATTTTTGCCTCTATGGCTCTGACAGCGTGCTGCTTTTCAGAATAGTTCAATTGTGTTTAAAAATATGTCCATTAGCTTGTTAAATTATTGATTATGCTTTTAGTTCTCATAAAATGTGAAGGTAGATGGAATACAGGGAAATACATCCCTGATGGCTCATCTGATGGGCTTTGGCATTGTACTCACATTTTTCTTATAAAAGGTAATTTTGTGTCTTTATTTTATTCTAAAAATAGTCTGGAACCACACAAGGGATATTAAGAGTCAGACTAGGCTTAGCATTACTAATATGAGTGCCAATAACACTTCTTGATTTAAACACACATAACTATTGGTAATAATTGTAGGAAACCCAGTCTTAGGCAACTCTTCAGGCCTGAGCAACTAATAACTTGGTAAATGTCAACATCTATGTTCTTAGATATCAAAAGTAAGGAAAGTTTGTCCAAACCTAATATAGCTATATTAATCTTTCGCTCAATCTAAAAATGGCTCTCAGCTTGTAGTTTACTATTTGGATACATCACTTTGTTTTTTTAAAAACAAAACACTCCAATGAATCATTGATTAATGATTGATCTTAACATATTATGTTGTTGAATGTTAATGTTAATTTACTTATATAACTTTACGAAGTGGTTTTATGTGCACTTTTGTTGTGTTACTAGGAACTAAGAAACTATCTTATTTATGAGAAAAGGAAATGAGGATCAAGGGTTTCAGGTGGCCTGTCTGAGGTTATATAGTGAATTCTAGCAAATCGGGCATTCAAAGTAGTCAACAAGCAGATTGCACACTTAATAATTTGTTAAGAGAATAGTTCTTACATTAAGCGTTATTAAGACATACACACGCGCGTGTGCGCAAAGCTGGGCATAGGAATTTAGAATCAGTATTCTTTCTTATTGCGTGGTTCTCCCAGAACTTTGGTGACAAATTCATCAAACTTCCATCCATTTTCTGTTTCGTCTTCTTCTATTATTTTATTTACCTGGTAAATTTTATTTATAACAACTCTATATGGCAACTAATGATATTTCTTCATAAGCTTTTCCTAGAATGGATTAAATCTAAAATATCACTTACATATTTTTACTTTTTTGGAAATGAAAATAAAATTTGATATTTCAATATGTATATCTATGTGCACACATACATTTCAGCTGATTACTGACTCTAGACACTTCAAGATAACAAGTACTGAAGAAAGAAATGATTGCTTCACTTGGAAATTTTTTTTTTTTACTTTTTTAAAAAATTTATTTCTTTATTTTTTATTATACTTTAAGTTCTAGGGTACATGTGCATAACATGCAGGTTTGTTACATATGTATACTTGTGCCATGTTGGTGTGCTGCACCCATCAACTCATCAGCACCCATCAATTCGTCATTTATATCAGGTATAACTCCCAATGCAATCCCTCCCCCCTCCCCCCTCCCCATGATAGGCCCCGATGTGTGATGTTCCCCTTCC
>NW_016804424.1:3030549-3044092 GCF_001698545.2 Rhinopithecus bieti | reverse complement strand
AAAGAAAAAAAGAAAGAAAGAGATAAAAGAATAAAGTAAGAGAGAGAAGAAGAAAAGGAAGGAAGGAAGGAAGGAAGGAAGGAAGGAAGGAAAAAGAAATGAAAGGAAAAAGGAAGGGAGGAAAAGAAGCGAAGAAAAGCTCCAGAATCAAATACATCTCACCATGTGTAGGTCAGATGAGCAGTAAAAAGGTTAGGCTACTAAGAATTGTTTGGTTCATGTCTTTAAATTCCACTTACAATAAATTTCAGTTATTGATCTTTCCACTCAGGCTACTTCCCTAAACACAGGAGCTCTATTGCTCCATGTGACTTTCATTGCGGTTTCATATAAGGTGTGCATCATCACAAGCATTTATAATTAATCACTATTCCTAGTTGATGTTGTAACACCCCATATCCTTGACTGTTAAAAGGAAATCTTTTTTTGGGTGTGTGAGAAACTACGTTTTTGGTTAATTTGGAGCGGGCTTCATGAAGAAAATAATAGTAATGAAAGAGTTAAAAAATAAAAAAAGATATTGAATAAAATATCCCAGAAGTTTGTATTTCATAAGTCTGAAAATATAAAAAAAAATCAGATTGCTATAATATTCATATTGTTTTGATTTGCACACAATGGAACAATACAAACATGAAATTTGGAATTAGAATGACTACGCTTGAGAACTGGCTCTTCATTACTGTATCAATTAACTTCTCCGAATCTCAGACATCTCTATGGCTAAATGAAAACAATTATTTAGTTTACAGGTTTGTTGTGGTGCCCAAATGAGTTGAGGTATGCCAAAACATTTTATAAAATGAAAAACATTATATATTATCACCATAGATATTCAGTTAAAATAAATTTAGAATAATTAATATATCAAATATAATGTAACTTATTTTATTTATATCTAATAGATAATATATTTTGTAAACAAAACCAGTGTTTCTTTGTTCCTCTGCTATCATCCATATATACCAAGGCCTATGATGATATAATTTCTGGTTAAACCAGAAAATTTTGGATACATGTATACCAGAGTGAAAATGACTAACTTTGATACCTAATAAATGAAACTCTTTTGTAGTCTTTGTGTTATTTTAAAGTTTTATTTCACTTTTAATTGATAAATAATAATTGTGTATATTTATGAAGTACAATGTGAAGTTTTGATACATCATTGTGGAATTATCAAATCAGGCTAATTAGCATATCCATTTCCTCAAATATTTACCTTTGTTTGTGATTAGTACATTTAAAATCCTCTTTTAGCTATTTTGAAGTATAATATTCATTATTATTCGCTATAGTCCCCAGGCTGTGCAATAGGACACTAAAACTTAATCCTAATACATGCAAGTTTTATCCACCAGAATCACCTCTGACAGCTGCAGTTAAAAATCAATATAGGAAGAGATTGTTAAATGGAATCCTTTGTTTCATTTTTAAAAGTTCAATTAGTAGACTTGAGAAGCAGACACTACTCAAGGGTAGTATGATGAGGTGATGCCTTGTTTTGCCCCTCCTCTACACACCCATATCAAAGAGCACCCCCATCCGTCTTCTCCATTCCCTTGCCCTTCAGGCTACTCACTACCTGACATATTATGTATTTGTTTGGGTATTTATTGGCTATTCTCTCTGTCTCATGTTACATTTTAATCTCCTTGAATACAGGAACTCTGGTGCTGTTGTTTACTCTGTATCTTCAATGCATAGTAAAATATCTGGCACATAATAGGTATGCAAAAAATATTTATTGAATGAACAAATAAATCCTTGATAACATACACTTCTTTGCCAGCAGAAAATACGGAGTAATTTAATTGCTTTCCAATTATTCCCCAAGGTTTGAAAACACGAGGGGAAAAACAAAACACTATCCTAAAACCCTGAAAGCAGCTGGCATTTAACAGGATACAATGAATTGTTAAATTACATTTTTTATTTGTGTTTTCCATTTCCATTATCAGACTAAATGCAACTGAAGTTCTATTCTGCATCTGATTATTTACCAGTGTCCCAGTTTTCCCATCATAATATTTGGTTAGTGCATTATTAACAAATCAGAACTGTTTTGATTCAAGACCGGCTAGGGTGTAAATACCGATCTTCCTGAATAGAGAAGTTGGGCAGTGACTTTGTCAAAGCAGCAGTAAATAGGGCAGCTGTTCTAATTGAGAACAGAAGGCTCCTGCTATATTTCAGTGAGCAGACACTTTACTCTCCATTTTTCTTGTACATTAATAAAGGCTTAGTCATTAAAAGGCAACACATGCTCACAACCGTACAGTTGTTGCATATATTTGTGTTTTGTTTTCTTTTAGTAGGCAAGTCAGAACTGGGATTTTAGATGTCCTGGCAACTGTATTTTAGAATACCCTGATTTTCAACAAAGATCTCCCAATTTTATATGATGGGAGACAACCAAAGCTGCTTTCCATCTGAGTTATTTACCATTACTGTTTTTAAGAGATTAAATCTCCCTTTCAACCATGTTGCAGTGATGCCACATGAAAGTCACTGAAGTGCAAATTCATAATCCCAGGAATAATCATAGGCAGTTCAGCCATGGGGTGGAGAAAACATGTCCATTAGTAATCAGTGTAAGCTTCACTGACAGCCTCAAATAGAGTTCAACAGTTTTCAATGAAGAAAATAATGTCACATTTAGTTATTCAAGCAATCAACCAATTGAGAAACATTTATTAAATGCCTAACAGGTGCCTGACAGTCTATAAGAAACTAGAGATACAATACTAAATAAATTATCCATAGTTTTGCCTAAAGATGCTTAGGGTCAAATGGGAATATAAAAAAGAGAACAGCAGATTATGATACAATGTGAAATGGAAATTCTATTGTTCTATAATATCACATAGCTGCTTGGGGCAGGGCACTGATCTAAGACTTGCAGAAGTCTCCTTGAAACAGAAACATGGGAACTAAGGTCTCACAGAAGAGTAGAGAATCTTCATGTGAGACGATGGGTTGGAGTAGGAGCGGGGCTGAGATTATGTATTAGACAGAAACGCATAGTGAAAAGCAATTGGCAACACAGTGCCTTCTAGAAACTAAAAGTTATACAATGTGGTTCATGAAAGGAAAAGAAAGAGACCAGCTCATATAAATCTTTTAAACTGTTAAGGGCTTGGACTTTAATCCTAAGAGCAATAAGGAACCATTGAAGGATTTTGAGTAGGGAGGGATCATAGTCAGATATGCATTTTACAAATTCTTAGATCTTGACTGTCTTATGAAGAAGAGTGAAGACTGGAGGTGGGGAGTCATTTAGAAGGTTGCTGTAGGTGTATAATTGAGAGGTGATGACTACTTGAACAGTGACAATGGGAAAGGAGGGAAATTAAACAGATCCGATATATGTTAAGATATTGAATCTCTAATGATCTGTATTTGATTTGATGTCAGGGATGAAAAAAAAGGAAAGATCAAAGGGATACTCAGGTTTCTGGCTTAGGTGACTGGATAGATACTGGAGCAATTTCACCTAAATAGAGAACAATAAAGTGATGAGTGAAACAAAAGATTGAGAGGAACAGAAACCTCAAAATAGTGACTATCAGGAACCACACAGTGAGCTAACGAGGGAGGATAGAAACATGCTGCGGTTGCTCTGAGGGTCCAGATGAGCCCATATAAATTTATACAGCCTCTAATCTGCATGTTATTCTCCAGCAGTACACCAATGAGAAGCCAGTTATAGGTCTGGAGGAAACAGACAGCTGAATTATTCTAGCCTTGAGTATTTGCCAAATAAATGGAATCAAAGAGCAGTGGCATAAGAGACATGTTTGTAATGATTGGAAGACACGGATTGAAATGATCTCCCAATGTGCTTTCTTTAAATTAGTAACAGTTTCAATCTTCCAAAATATATTTTCATAATATGTTAAACAACTCAGTATGACTACAAGTAGATCATACTAAAAATATGTTTACATATTGAAGTGTACATTTTAAAGTTTCTACCAAAGTGCATTAGGAAGCATTGACAATTACTTAGACATTTTTCTTTAATTCTACAGAACTCATATACTTTCTGCTCCCTCAAATGTCAAGGGAGTATTCTGATAAGTGACAACAATGAAGGAAGGGATATGTAGTGTGTTGTTTTAAAGGAAGAAAAAAAGGATCAAAATTATATCACACATTTACTCTCTTCCCTCTCCTATTAATAATTTAGAAGGAATTTTTTTTTTTTTTTTTTTTTTTTTTTTTTTTTTTTTTTAGTTTTCCTCTGGATCAAACTTAGCTTTTCATGACAAAACACATGAATTTCTTGTGGATCAGGGTGACCCTAGGGAAAGTATCTTCACTCAAGTTATTTTGCACATAATTTCAAGCAAGTGGATTCCCCTCAAAGCAAGAGATCTCAATGAGTAAGAGGCTTTATGACATGTGGGCCTCAAGGGGGCAAAAAGAGTTGAATATACTTGTGCAATAGGATATGGGTAGAAAACATCACTGCTATGAGTCCTGAAGAACCACATAGGCTTCCCTGAGAAGTGCAGCATTTGAGTGTCAGCCACACTGGACATATACTTACTGAACTGGTGTTAACTAGTCAGTCAGTTATTAACAAATAGACTCAACATGGCCAGGGAACAAATTAGTGAGTTTGAAGAGAGGTAAAGAGAAACTTCCCAAACTAAAATACAAAGAGAAAAAAAAATAATGAAGACCACAGAAATAAACATACAAGAAGTGAGGGGCAATATCAAAAGTTGTAATATATCTGTAATGCCAGAATAGGAAAAAAGAGAGTGAAGCAGGAGAAAATTTAAAGTAATGACAGCTGAAAATATTCTATAATTAATGACATAAAGGATATCACAAATCTAGGAAGCTCAGGGAACACCAAGCAGGATAAGTACCAAACAAACTACAAAACAAACAAATAAACAAACAAAACATACCTAGAAAGCCAGAGGAAAAAGAAACATTACCTATTGACACACAAGGATAAGAATTACAGGGAATTTTTCATATGAAACCATGCAAGCAATAATAGAGTGGAATAAAATATTTAAAATGTTAAAAGCTAAAAACTACCAATCTGGAATTCTATATCCAACAAAGTTATTATTCAAAAGAGAATGAGAAATAAATACTCATAGACAAACAAGAAACAGGAATTTCTTTGTCAGTGGACTTGCCCTGAAAAAAGAAAAGTCAGATGAAGCTTTTAGAAAAATGATATAGTTCAGAAACTTAAATCAACATAAAGAAAGAAAATGTGTTTAAAGGAATAAAGGTAAAATTATATTTTTATTCTACATTAATCTAAAAGATGACTGTATACAGCAATAAAAGTAATGCATTGGGTGAGTATAGCATACACGTAAGTAAAATGATTAACTGAAATGGCCTAAGAAATTACAAGGAAGCATTGGGGATCCTGAGTTATAAGGGACCTGCACTACAGCACTATCTGGCAAACAGTATACTGTTATTTTAAAGTTGTCTAGGTTAGTTTAAAATGTATATTGTCAACTGTGGGCAATCACTAGAAAGATTAAAATAATATATAATTGATGTGCTAAAAGAAGAGATAAAATGGAATTCTATAAAATGTTCAATTAAAACCAGAAATGTCGCCGGGCGCGGTGGCTCAAGCCGTAATCCCAGCACTTTGGGAGGCCGAGACGGGCGGATCACGAGGTCAGGATCGAGACCATCCTGGCTAACACGGTGAAACCCCGTCTCTACTAAAAAAATACAAAAAACTAGCCGGGCGTGGGGGCGGCGCCTGTAGTCCCAGCTACTCAGGAGGCTGAGGCAGGAGAATGGTGTAAACCCGGGAGGCGGAGCTTGCAGTGAGCCGAGATCTGGTCACTGGACTCCAGCCTGGGAGACAGCGAGACTCCGCCTCAAAAAAAAAAAAAAAAAACCAGAAATGTCAAAACAGAAAGAGCAAAAGCAAATGCAAAAAGTAGAAAACAGATATAACTGGTATAAATAATTCAACCATATCAATAATCATTTTAATCATAAACTGTCCAAATACATAAATTAAGAAAACAAACAAGATCCAGATATTTGATGTCTATGACAGCAGTCCCCAACTTTTTGGACACCAAGGACCAAAAAGACAATTTTGACAACTTTTTTATGGATGGTTAGAGTAGGGGGAAGTAGGGAGTGGTTTCGGATGAAACTGTTTCACCTTAGATAATCGTCAGGCATTAGATTCGCATAAGGAGCCCGCAGCCTAGATTCCTTGCATGCTCAGTTCACAATAGGGTTCATGCTCCTATGAGAATCTAATGCCACCGCTGATCTGACAGGAGGCATATTTCAGGTTGTAGTGCTAGCTCGCCCCCCACTCACCTACAGGGTTGGGGACCCCTGGTCTACAAGACACTCCCTACAAAATAAAGACTCATATGAATTAGAAGTCAAGAGTTAGAGAAAGTCATGCCATGCTCACACTGATCAAAAGAATGCCAGGGTGCTTATACTAATTTTGGAAAACCCCACTTATAATGAGAAAGATTATTATGATAATGAGTACATTTGCTGCCCAGAGCTGACGCTGGACTTTGCACACTCACTCATCTGTTCATACACACATAATCACACTCTCATATCAAACGTGAACACACTAACTTGCACACTTATTCACACTTGCATGTGTGCACACATAGCAACTCCAAGCTGCTGGGGAGGCAGGAAAAGATAGCACTGGGAGGAAAGAAAAAACTTTATTTGGGTTTGTAATTGCAGTTTTTAGCTTGAAACATCTATAATCTTCTTATAACTGAAAACTGCTAGAGAATTATAAATTCTGGCTAAGGAATCTTACAAAATTCCCTTACTTTAGAGGAAGTAGCACATGTGAGAGTTCTCAACAAACTTATATACCATATATGTTCTAATAATAGTTCTTTAAGTCTCCACAGTGATGTGGCACCTTTAAAAATATTTTGTCTAAACATCTCAACAGAAATAATGCTTATATCTATATTAAAACTTGTTTTAAGAAAGGTTACACCAATATTTACTTATAATATTGACTTGAATTAATTTTTCAAAAGTATTAATTTATCATTTGAAAGTGCATTTTTTGTCTTTATTGCCTTTTAGTAGAAGTCATAGAAAGCATATGAATGGTTCTCCAGTTTATGCTATATGAAGCATGTTAGAATAAATTATTTTTTGAAATATCATGATCAACACTATCAAAATAAATATCATGATGTTTAAAATAGAGGTATTAAATTTTGATTAAAGTGAACCAAGCGGCTAAAACGAATTTGGTTTGGAGGCCGACCCTATTTTGAGAGAGTAAGCTCAGAGTGGTTTTGCACTTTATATGTAAGACGATCTGAGAAACTAAAATTGTTTTCTTCTGTATTTCCCTCCTGTCTGCCTTTTTCCTCTTTTCTACTCTCTTGTATGCTGATATAAATATGGGTTTTGCTAGTCTTAGTCTTTTTATTATACTAGCAAACTGTTCTATAATTTCCAAGTTGTCAAAATCTGATCTGTATGCCAACAGGCTATACTTTTAAATACATGAATAGCATTGTGAACAAAAGTGTTCCTGTCAACCGTCCATTTCCCAGTACTAAAACATCTCCACCCTTGGTTATCTGTCACACAAGTTCTTTGAGATTTGAGTGTTGAACATGTGTCACATGCTGGCAGTCTACCATTACAGATTATAGTCTGCTATTATAGATTAAAAAGCATTGTCCATTCACTGCTGATGGATCTCCTAGAACATTTGGACACGGTAACTCAACAAACAGCTGCAGTAACAAAGAATTGCTGAAAGCTAGATTTTGCGTTGACAGAGCACTAATTTTAATAATGACAAATGGTCTCAGAATTCAATACTTTTTATAATATATTCATGACCTTTCTGGTCCTGAAACAAAGTAATTTGTATGCCTGAAAATTGTTTCTGTGCCTTAATTTGGCGCCCTTATGGATTTCTTGTATTTTTATGTCAGTTTATTTGACAAAAAAGTTAAATGTTTTCTTAGTAATATTTTTTCAGTGAATGGTCATACAGGCAACATATGAGTGGATTTTTTTCTTTCTCTTCTGTATTCCCATAGGATTTTGAGCATGGATTTCTAATACTGTTTACTGTATTTTAATTAATTATTTCTTCCACTAGCTGTGAGCATATCTGGATCTGGAATAAATTTTATACATTTTTAAAATAAATTTTATACATCTTTATCTTGGGCTCTGTATAGTTTCTAATAAAAACAGAGCAGGAATCACAAACTCAGTTGCATGTAAGGGACAAGCAATCAAGTTATAACTGAGAAGGTAAAGCCTATGAATTAAAAACATACAAAAAACAGGTACACATTTCTAGAAAGATCACATTCATGTTTGAGACAATAGGGAGTGGTGATGTCAATATCGAACTAGGGAGGTCACCTTTTGCTCTCTACTCTCCAACAGAAAGTTATGCTATATTTCAAAAGATTTCATGTAAATTTTGTTAACATATTTACAATTTTTAAATGATGAACAATATATTTGCCAAAGAAAATATGCCTGTTAGGTGAATTCAGGTCATTGGCAGACAGTTTTTCAAACTTTGAAGAAAGTATTTGCAAAATATAAGAACGGCTAGGTGCAGGGCATCACTGTCTTATGTGGTAGAAAAAGTCAAGAAGTGCTGAGATATGTCACTGTCCTACTTCTTCATTCTTGGAATTTAATGGAACTGAGTGTACTTCAAATACTTCAAAGTATAGAGGTAATCCTTGAATTCATTGAGGAACTCTTTGGATGGAGGCAGAAAACACTTTACGGTAGCTGTTTATTGTTCATCTGAAAGTTATTCATTATTTCCTGTGAAAATATCAAATTGCCAGTTAATGATGGTGAAAAATAAGTGTTTCTGATACAGCAATCACGTTTTAAACCCAACATAACAAAAAAGTTTGTGTGCCACCAAGTATTTTCTAATTTGTGAAGTACTATAGACATTAAAAAAAATTCTGTTTATAGTTTGTGGTTGTGCTCATTATCATGTAGTTTTTGATAGAACCAATCTTTGCTGATGGGAAAATTTATTTCTCTTATTCTGAGATACTATATGTTGCCTTATTCAATAAGAAAATAAGGAAAAAATAATGAAGAAGTGATGGAGAGAAAAAAAATCCAACAAGTACATAATGCTGGGTTATTCAGATCTCCTGATCTCCTAGTCTGCTTGTTGGAAAATAACAAACCGAATTTTTGAATACTTTTGTGGGAGTAGAGAGGTCTTAGCTTTATGAATTGCTTGCAAACAAAGGAACTCACAGGAGAACAGAGAAAACTGAAAAAGATAAGACAGAGTTATGCCATTTAGTGAATATGTGGAATTATCTAGCAGATATACCTATGTAGTTTCTTCTTAAGAGATACATAATGGCCACTAATCCATTGTGAATTACACTTTAGCTTTCAGATTGTGAAAACAACAATGCAGCAACAAAAAAGGCTAATGTAAAATCTAATATTCCTCAATGTGCTAAAGATTTATTCTTAAAGAATCTGAATTCAAAATCAGGTTTTAAATGAGAGACATTAGATTATTTATAAAGACCTTTAAGAATATCTGGGTCTAATGTGAGACACTTTGGAAAGCAACAGCAAACTCTTTGTTTAGTGTAAAAATTGATAGACTTCGGAAATAAAATATGATTTTTTTTGTGATACAGAAAGAAATCAGATAAATAGAAATTAGTACACCTGTGACTTTTAATCTGAATTATATTAAGAATCAGGCAAGGGAAGATTATAATGCTGAAGAAGAGTTCAGGGCTTAAGTGTCAGAACTGTTTAAGAGGATGTCTGCCTGGTCATACATCTATAAGTTTTAGTGCTGAGTTTTTGATTAACAAGGATAAACTGACATTCAGCTGCAGCTACACAGAAGAGGTTATGTGATTAAAACTTATAAGCATTGATGTCTGCTTGTTGGCACAAAAACAAACAGACATCTACACACAGATCCACTTAATAATTATTCTGTGAAATCCCAAACTATCTAGCTTAAAGTAATTTGGCATTTAAAATCCTTTAAATGTTAGTTAATACATCTGCTCATCTGGAGCACATTCAATTTATTTATTAAAATAGTGTTTGTTTTCCCCATGCAACTTAATTTTTTCACCCTTTAGACTACTGGTAAGCAGGAGAAGGTGACATTTACTAATAAATTTTCCACTTTGTTGTCACTAGATAATTTCAAGTTTTTCCTCACTGTCTTTAATGATAGATAAAAGGAGATAGATTCTTCTTATCTAATTGGTTGTCCTAATAGGTCTTATAATTTTTGCATTTAAATATTGATACCATTGGCATGCCGAAGTGGGAGGATAACTTGAGGTCAGGAGTCTGAGACCAGTCTGGCCAACATGGCGAAACTCTGACTCTACTAAAAATACAAAAAATTAGCTAGGCATGGTGGCACACGCCTGTAATCCCAGCTACTCAGGAGGCTGAGGCAGGAGAATCACTTGAACCTAGGGACAGAGGTTGCAATGAGCCGCGATGGCACCACTGCACCCCAGCTTGGCAACAGAGGGAGACTCTATCTCAAAATTAATTAATTAATTAGTTAATTAAAAAAAATATATATATAGATACTTTTCCTTTGTGTATTTCTTCAAGAACTCATCTTAGAATGTAACTAAATCTTACTACAAGTGATACAATTCCAGGGAGAAATAATATACCTCAGAAGTATAAACAGTTTAGTTTCAACCTCTCATTCAGTATGGCTGAAACTTAAAAGCATTTATTCACCTGGTTACTGATGGAAAGGACAAGTGAAGTTTAAAGATGTCAATTCGCTAGCACTCACAAAGTAGCTCTTACATGCTAGTCTTTGCAACTGCCTTATAATGCTCATTTAATGGATGAACTGGTCAAGAGGTTAAAACTCAGAGAAATTGCATAACTTACAGCAACGCATCAGGCTTACAACAGAGCAGCTTGAGATTCCAAAGCTCATGTTTTCAACCATAGTTCTAAGTACACTGCATCATTTTTTAAAGTCTCCTTGTTAATCCATAAATTATTTCTTACATTTGATACAAATTTTATCCTGCCTCTTTAATTTTGTTGTCCTTGTCACTGCTTGTATCAGTTCAATGAGTAGCCCATGACTCTGGCCATAAGAAATACGGTATCAGTATTTCTTCTGTTGAGACCATGGGAGTCTATGATAGGTAGTGGATTTTAATCACATAGTCATTTTTTTTTTCTTATTTCACTTTTTTGATACTTTGGGAATCAGAACACTAACATATTTGCATTTTAGCTTTACTTTCCCTTATTTATTCTTATGTTTTAAAGGTTATTTCCACCTCCAGGTTCTCATCCATACATCCCTGCTTAGCTATCAGTTCCTCACATATATATGTAGGAACACTAGATATTACAATATTTTCTTGAATGACTACTTCCTTGATGGTATAAAATACACACATATGTATTTCCAAATCAAATTTTTATATTTTACAAAAGCGCATGTGTTTGAGCAAAAGAAAAGCTGCCTACTTTGCAACCAAGTTAAATACTTAATTCATAATTCTGTTTTTGGAAAACAGGGATATTCTTTCAGGCTGCCTTCCCAAGATACTTATGAATTGTTCATTTTAGTGCATTTTGCATTAAGTGGAGTTTGATCCCACTTACTCTAGACAGGTGATGAATATACAAATTATATAACTGGTTATTGCTTATCAAATATTAAAGAGATGTCAGACAAAGAAGTGGAGAGTAGAATGAAGATGACCTTGAAGAATATATTAAGTAAAGTAGTCAGAAGACCATGATCATAAAGTCTATGCTGAACTTGAACACTTTGGTGAAGATAATAAAACTTGTGTTCACATTAGGTAATAAAGTATTTGAGGTTAGGCCATATTTGGAACAAAGCACAAAACTTTGGTTCAGCAAAGGTGCAGCAAAGTTGATAATCCTTATGGAACTTTACAAAGATTTTTAGAAAATGTCAAAGCAAACATCAATCATAAGCTTCTTTCAGAAACATTATGTGCTGTCTTCAAATAAAGCAGCTGCACCTTTCAGGGAGACAGCCTTGAATGGGGGGAGAAAAGCACAGAGCTTAATATTAGATGCACCTGTGACTAACTTCTGGCTTCATCGTTTTCTAACTGTTGGCTATGGGGAATTTTTTTTATTTTCTCAGAGCCTCAGAGACTGCATCTGTAAATTGGGGATAATGATACAGTCATAACGCTCTGCTGTGAGAAGGAAAGTACTTGGTTCACAATGAATATAAAAAATGTGTTTTGGAATGTATAATATATTCACATGATGGGACAAAGTTGGGCCTGAAAAACTCTTGGTGCCTTTCTCAAGCTATTCTTTGGAAACTCCAATGCTTTATATCACTCCAAATTTTTATTTTACCCATGGATAGGTCTTTTCATTATTTTAATGCATGTGTACAAATTTTGAGTAGTTAACAATGGAAAGCTCTGTCTTATAAAGTCTCTTGACATCTTTTTTTGTAGACTCCACATTTGTACCATTTTCCAGGTTGTATTTTGGAGAATAAGGATATTTATAAATCTAATGCAATTATAGTTATCACAATGACTGTAAGTTAAGAATATAAATAAAATATTAGAGCAACTTTAAATAAATAGTAACAAGTGGTAAATGGCATGTTATTAAAACTTCATTAATGCACAAAGCCTTGCATATACAACTGCCTTATTCCTTTATAGGAAATACTTTAGGACAAATCTCTAAACACCTTTTTTTCTCATGTCATTATCACTAATATTTTCACTAAATATATGGAGACTGACTACACTGCATAAACTTTCCTTCCACAGAAATAACAGTTGTTATTCCAATCTTAGTATAGGAAGCAGTGCTAAGCAATGGTTAGAGATTTCTGCAAGTTCTTTCCCAATATGCCCAAACTCTAACTTTATCCTCTCTCTCTCTTTTCCTGCTTCTTCAGAATAGAATAGTGTACTCAAGGTTTATCCTCTGTGTTCTAACGGTAGTCTCATTTGTCCTCAGAAAATGTTTCCTATTAATTAATCACTCCCTGCTCCTTTCTTAAGATACACACAAATTTATTCTCCCACCTCTCCACTATCGATTTGCCTACAATCATATAGTCACTTTATGCTAAAATAGGCTAAAATTGACTTATGCCTGGAGCTATTATGCAAACTTTCTGCTACCTCATTCTGACTGATTTCTTCAAATTCCTTCATGTTTTCCCCAGGAACTGACTCATTAGTTCTTTTGTATTTGGCTTTGGGTTTGACCATACTGAAACGCTCTCCTCTCTCCTCATTTGAAAGTCATTAATGACTTCCTAGTTACTAAATTTTGAGGGATTCACCTTACTTGACACTTCAACCCCATTTGACAATGTTGACTTTTCCTCTGCCATAAGTGTTCATCTGCCATAAGTGATAATAAACTCTCAGTTCACACTTTGGTTCTCCTTTATTGATTCTTCTCTTCACCCAAAAAGTCCTCTGAGTTCTACATATGACTTTTTTTTTTTTTTTTTTTT
>NW_016804424.1:3018059-3030243 GCF_001698545.2 Rhinopithecus bieti | reverse complement strand
TGTGGTTTTTAAATTTTTTTTTTTTTTTTTTTTTTTTTTTTTTTAGAATATTCTCTCCTAATATTATTATAGGTCTTAGCTTCCATTCCTGTCTTAAAGTACTCACAAGTACTTTCAAGGCTAAAAATTGTAGTGTACATGTGCAGTCGGAAATGTAGACCTCTTTGACTGAGTATCTTTAGATCATTTCACATTCTTCTTAATTTCTTGGTTTTCTTTCCAAATCAACTCCTCCACCAGATCAACCAGTTCAGAATCTCTGTTGTTTTACTCATTTCTTTCCCTTGTTCTAGATGCCCTGTCAGTTACCAGTCCTATTGATTCTACCCTACCATATTTTCTTGCTGTACTTTTTTCCTTCTTTATTTGTATGTCCATCATTCTAATACAGAGTCTTTTTAGGTCTCTTTAGCTCTACTGCGGGAATCTTCTGATTGGTCTCAACTTCCATCTTTATTGTAGAAATTCATTCAGCACCAAACACTGCATTAATCACAGTCAAGCATAACTCTGCCTTTCTCCGACAGAAATGTTCACTGCTTTCAGTACTTTCTCATTAAAGTTGAGGTTGCTTCAAAATTATTTGAGGACCTTCATGGTCTAATCTTTACCTTGAGTTCCAGGTGTTGACTCTTTGATACGAAAACATTCTAATTGCCATTCTTCAAACATAACTTTCTTTACACCTTACACATGCTCTTGTCTGGAAATGTGTGATCACATTTCCAATTTTACTTTTGGAAATTCTGTACCTTCAAGCCCAATTTATGAATAATTGTAGCACTTCACTCTTCTCTTAGTGCCTGCACCATACACAAGGTTTTGGGATTTTTGTTATATTAGATGAACCATATAAAATTGCCATTTTGTAGGACAAAAATTGTAGAGAATGGAAAATTTTACCTGGTGAAACCTAATATTTTTCCTGTTGGATTGGAAGCTCCTTGAAAGTAGAATTGAGTTTTATCTATCTTTACAAATTCCCTGGCATACTGATATTTATAATCACTCAACATTTATTTATGGAATTTACGAGTTGGTAATACATATCAAGTACATTATTTATACTTGGATGTACTGTAAATAATTTACTTAGTACTTTTGGCTTGCTTACATTTTTCTACACTAATTGTTTTTAACATTTTGTGCTTTGATATATAATGTGCATGCAGAAAAGTAAATAAAAATTGTTTCTATTAGCCGTAGTATCTATTTGTGCAAGTTGTCTAAAATTATTCTTTTTTAAGAAACATAAAATGTTATCTTTCTTTTGCATACAAATTTTACCTAAGTAGCCAATATTTCTGACCATCAAAGATGTCCTATTTTACATCCCTACCACTTAAGTTTTTATGATAATACAAGTAAACTCTTTCACATACATTGTGCCTCGCACAACTAACTCATTAATTATTTGTGTGTGTGTGTGTATGCATTGAGTTAGAAATGGGTATACCAGAGATAAGAGGGGGCCCAAGAAGGAACTGTACCTGCTGAAATGCTGAAATGTGTCTCTATCTAATTCCTAATTTTCTTTTTTTGTTGGGATGGGAGTTGGGAGGGCAGTCACAGATTATTTATTGGTTTATTTCTTCTTCTAAAAAAAGGGATACATTTGCAGAACATGCAATTTGTTACATAGGTATACGTGTGCTATGGTGGTTTGCTGTACCTATTGACTCATCCTCTAAGTTCCTTCCCTTCACCCCCCAAACAGGCCCTGGCATGTGTTGTTCCCCTCTCTGTGCCCATGTGTTCTTAATGTTCAACTTCTGTTTGTGAGTCAGAACATGCTGTGTTTGGTTTTCTGTTCCTGTGTTAGTTTGATGAGAACGATGAGGATGATGGTTTCCATCTTCATCCATGTCCCTGCAAAGGACATGATCTCATTTCTTTTTATGGCTGCATAGTATTCCATAGTGTATATATAGCACATTTCATTTATCCAGTCTATCACTGATGGGCACTTGGATTGGTTCCATGTCTTTGCTATTGTAAATAGTGCTGCAATAAGCGTACATGTGCATGTGTCTTTATAGTAGAATGATTTATATTCCTTTGGGTATATACCCAGTAAGGGGATTGCTAAGTCAAATGGTATTTCTGGTTCTAGGTCCTTGAGGAATCGCCATACTGTCTTCCACAATGGTTGAACTAATTTACATTCCCACCAACAGTGTAAAAGCATTCCTATTTCTCCACAGACTTGTCAGCATCTATTGTTTCCTGACTTTTTAATAATTGCCATTCTGACTGGCATGCAATGGTATCTCATTGTGGTTTTGATTTGCATTTCTCTGATGATCGGTGATGTTGACATTTTTTTTCATATGTTTGTTGGCTGCATAAATGTCTTCTTTCAGGAAGTGTCTGTTCAGATCCTTTGTCCACTTTCTGATGGGGTTGTTTTTTTTCTTGTAAATATGTTTAAGTTCCTTGTAAATTCTGGATATTAGACCTTGTCAGATGGGTAGATTGCAAACATTTTTTCCCCTTCTTTAGATTACCTGGTCACTCTGATGATGGTTTCTTTTGCTGTCCAGAAGCTCTTTAGTTTAATTAGCTCTCGTTTTTTGGCTTTTCTTGCAATTCCTTTTGGCATTTTAATCAGAAGTATTTGCCCATGCCTATGTCCTGAGTGGTATTTCCTAGGCTTTCTTCTAGGGTTTTATGGTTTTGGGTTTTATATTTAAGTCTTTAATCCACCTTGAGTTAATTTTTGTATAAGGTGTAAGGAAGGGGTCCAGTTTTAGTTTTCTGCATATGGCTAGCCAGTTTCCCCAGCACCATTTACTGAATAACAGATCTTTTTCCCATTGCTTGTTTTTGTCAGGTTTGTCGAAGATCAGGTGGTTGTAGATGAGTAGTGTTATTTATGAGGTCTCTGTTCTGCTCCATTGGTCTATATGTCTGTTTTAGTACTAGTACCATGCTATTTTGGTTACTGTAGCCTTGTAGTATAGTCTGAAATCAGGTAGCATGATGACTCCAGCTTTGTTTTTTTTTTTTTTTTTTTTTTTTTTTTTTCTTGCTTGGGATTGTCTTGTCTATTCGGGGTCTTCCTTGATTCCATAAGAAATTTAAAATAGTTTTTTTTTTTTCTAATTATATGAACAATGTCAATGGCAGTTTGATGGGAATAGCATTGAATCTATAAATTACTTTGGGCAGATTGGCCATTTTCATGACATTGATTCTTCACATCCATGAGCATGAAATGTTTTTCCATTTGTTTGTGTCCTCTCATTTCTTTGAGCAGTGGTTTGTAGTTCTCCTTGAAGAGGTCATTACATCTCTTGTTAGCTGTATTCCTAGGTATTTTATTTCTTTGTAGCAATTGTGAATGAGAGTTCATTCAAGATTTTGCTCTCTGCTTGCCTATCCTTTCTGTAAAGGAATGCTTGTGATTTTTGCACATTGATTTTGTATCCTGAGACTTTGAAGTTGTTTATCAGTTCAAGAAACTTTTGGGCTGAGATGATGGGTTTTCTGAATATAAAATCATGTCGTCTGCAAACAGAGACAACTTGACTTCCTCTCTTCCTGTTTGAATAGGCTTTATTTCTTCCTCTTGCCTGATTGCCCTGGACAGAACTTCCAATACCAATAGGAGTGGTGAGAGAGGGCATCCTTGTCTTTTACCGGTTTTCAAAGGGAATGCTTTTACCCATTCCCTTACCCAAATGGCTTTTACCCATTCAATATGATATTGGCTGTGGGTTTGTCATAAACAGCTCTTATTATTTTGAGATATGTTCCATCAATACCTAGTTTATTGAGAGTTTTTAACATGAAGAGTTGTCTAATTTTATCAAAGACATTTTCTGCATCAGTGTTGAGGGAAATTTATAGCACTAAATGCTCACATCAGAAAGCTAGAATGATCTCAAGTCGATACCCTAAATTCACAATTAAAAGGGCTAGAGAAGCAAGATCAAACTAATCCAAAAGCTAGCAAAAACAAGAATAACTAAGATCAGAGAAGAATTAAAGGAGATAGAGACTTGAAAAACCCTCCAAGAAAAGCAATGAATCCAGGAGCTGGGTTTTTGAAAAAAATAACAAAATAGATAGACCACTGGCTAGACTAAGAAAGAAGAAGAATGAGAAGAATCAAATAGACACGATTAAAAATAATAAAGGGGATATCACCACTGACCCCACAGAAATACAAACTACCATCAGAGAATACTATAAACACATCTATGCAAATGAACTAGAAAGTCTAGAAGAAATGGATAAATTCCTGGAGGAATACACCCTACCAAGACTAAACCAGGAAGAACTTGAATCCCCAGGTAGACCAATAACAAGCTCTGAAATCGAGGCAGTAATAAATAGCCTACCAATCAAATAAAAGCCCAGGACTAGAGGGATTCACAGCTGAATTCTACCAGAACTACAAAGAGGAACTGGTACCATTCCTTATGAAACTATTCCAAACAATTGAAGCCCGACTCCTCCTTAATTCATTTTGAGAAGCCAGCATCATCTTGATACCAAAATCGAGAAGAGACACAAGAAAAAAGGAAAACTTCAGGCCAATATCATGATGAACATCGATGTGAAAATCCTCAATAAAATACTGGCAAACTGAATCCAGCAGCACATCAAAAAGCTTATCCACCACGATCAAGCTGGCTTCATCCCTGGGATGCAAGGCTGGTTCAACATATGTAAATCAATAAACGTAATCCATCACATAAACAGAACTAAAGACAAAAACAACGTGCTTCCTAATTTTCAAAATGATCAAGCTTGCCTAACAGATTTGCCTTAAGAATACAGTATCTTGTATTTAAAACCTAACAAAGCAATAAAGAATGTGATTCTAATACAAAATATTAAGTAATATCAAAATTCTCCATATATTCACATTCATGGGATTATAGTATGAATTTTTCTGGGAATTAGAGGCTTTGATACCATTTAGCCATTGACAATTATGAACATCAGTCTCTGAACATTGGACTCAATCCTTGAGAGCATTCATCTGTATTTCTTTCAGTAGAGGCTGAGAAACGCACATTAATTAGTGTAGTTTTGTATTATTATTATTATTATTTATTATTATGGATTTTTGAGTGAGGGTGAAGGTATCATCACTTGCTGTTAAATTATTTGCTTTTGATAAAATACTGCATTTTAGAAGAACATATATTATTCTAGAAATCAACCTTGTCTACATATGAGATGTTCACATTGCATGGAAACTCTTTGCAAGAAAATACAAGCCAGCAGCTATTTTGCATGGTATTTTTAGTATCACTGTGCTTGTTTTTTTTTCTATTTGCATGTTTTTGAACATTTATGATTTTGTCACCTTCTCCTTTTGTTTCCCAGAAGTCAATCATATACAACTCAAGCTTTCTTTCTTCCTTATTATTTTTTCTTAATAGATTATTATTTAGATCAATTTTAGGTTCAGAATATAATTGAGTGGCAGGTACAGAGATTTCCCTTACATCTTCTGATCCCACACTTGCATAGACTATCCCATTATCAATATCCCATGCAATAGTGGTACAATTTTTATGACTGATGAACTTACATTGACATATCATTATTACCTAGAGTCCACAGATAGTTTACGTCAGGTTTCATTCATGGTGTGGTACATTATGTAGATTTAGACAGATGTATAATGGCATGCATCTACTATTATAGTATACAGAATAGTTTTGCAGCCCTAAAAATCTTCTTTGCTCCACCTTTTCATCCCTATCTTCCCTCTAACCCATGGCAGACATTGATCTTTTTGCTGTCTTTGTAGTTTTAACCTTTTCCAGAATGTCATGTAGTTGAAAATCATGCAGCCTTTAAAGATTGACCTCTTTCACTTAATAATATACATTTAAGTTTCTTCCATATCTTTTCATGGTTTGATAACTCATTTCTTTTTGGCACTCAGTAATATTTTACTGTCTTGATTTACCACAGTGTATTTCACTATCCACCTATTGAATAATATCTCATTTCTTCCAAGTTTTGGCAGTTGTGAATAAAGCTACTGTAAACATTTGTGTGCAGAATTTTGTGTGGACAAAAATTTTCAACTTTCGGTGGTAAATATCAAGCAGCATGATTGCTGATCTTATGGCAAACTGTATGTTTAGTTTCATAAGAAACAGATATACTGTTTTCCAATTAGCTATACCATTTTGCATTCCCACCAGCAATGAATGAGAGTTCTTGTTGGTGCTCATCCTCACCAGCATTTGGTATTGTCAGTGTTTGATATATGGGTAATTGTAATAGGTGTGTAGTGGTATTAACCTGCATTTCCCTGATGACATGATGTGGAACATCTCTTCATATACTTATTTGCCATCTGTGTATCTTCTTTGTTGAGGTGTCTGGTAAGGTCTTCAGCCCTTTTTAAAATCTGCTTGATTGTTTCTTTATTGTGGAGCTTTAAGAATTATTTGTAATAGTTAACAGTTGTATATTTGATGTGTCATTTGCAAATATTTTCTCCCAGTCTGTGGCTCATCTTCTCATTCTCTTGATGCTGTATTTCTCACGGTAGTTTTTAATTTTAATGGAGTCAAGTTCATCAATTATTTCTTTCATGAATCATGCTTTTGGTGGTGTAGCTAAAAATTTATTGGCATACCCAAGGTCATCTAGGCTTTTAGCCATGTTATCTTCTAGGAATTTTATAATTTTAGGTCTTAAATTTAGGTAGGCCTATAATCCATTTTGGGTTATTTTTGTGAAGGGTGTAAGGTGTCTAGATTTATTTATTCATTTGATGTGCAGTTGTTCTGGCACCAGTTATTGAAAAGATTATATTTTTTCATTGTTTTGCCCTTTCTTCTCTGCCAAAGATCAGCTAACTATATTTATGAATGTCTCTTTCTGGGTTTTCTATTATCTTCCATTCATCTATTTGTTCTTTCATAAACTCACTGTATTTGATACCTGTAGCTTTATATTCTGCCTTGAAGTCGGTTAGTGTCCGTGCTTTAACTTATTCCTCCTCCTTCAATATTGTGTGGGTCTTTTTGCCTCCTCATATAAACTTTAAAATCAGTTTGTTATTACTCACAAACCACTTTTGGGGCTTTTAATTGGGATTGTGCCGAATCCATAGATTAAGTTGGGAGGAAATGGCACCTTGGTAATACTGAGTCTTCCTATACACCTAGAATAACTCTCCAATAATTTAGTTATTCTTTGACTCATTTTATCAGAATTGCATAGTTTTCCTCATATAAGTTTTGCACTTAGGTTATTAGAATTATACCTAAATATTTCATTTTCAGGGTGCTAATGTAAACAGTATTTTTTTTTTTCAAATTTCATTTGTTTATTGCTGGTCTATAGGGAAGCAACTGACTTTTGTATATTAACTTTGTACCCTGTGACCTTTCTATATTCACTATTTCCAGGAGGGTTTTTTCTGTCAGTTCTCTCAGATGTTTTACATAGACAATCATGTCACCTGCAAACAAAGACAGTTTTATGTTTTATTTTTCCTTCCCAATCAGTATACCTTTCATTTCCTTTCTTTGTTGTATTGGCTGAGCTAGGTTTTCTAGTACAATATTCAAAAAGTGTGATGAGACGGGACATCCTTGCCTTCTTCCTGATTCCTGATTTCAGTTGGAAAGCCTCCAGTTTCTCAAAATTAAGAATGATGTTAGTTACACATTTTTATAGTTTTTTTTGTTTTTGTTTGTTTGTTTTGTTTGTTTGTTTGTTTGTTTGTTTTCAGATGGAACCTCACTCTGTCGCCCAGGCTGGAGTGCAGTGGCGCAGTCTGGGCTCATTGCAACCTCCGCCTCCCAGGTTCAAGGGATTCTCCTGCCTCAGTCTCCCGTGTAGCTAGGACTACAGGCGTGTGCCACAACGTCAGGCTAATTTTTTTGCATTTTTAGTATAGATGGGTTTTCACCACGTTAGCCAGGATGGTCTGGATATCCTGACCTCCTGATTCACCCGCCTTGGCCTCCCAAAATGCTGGGACTACAGTCATGAGTCACCATGCCCGGCCCAGATTTTTTATATTAAATTGAGAAAGTCTCAATCTATTCCTAGTTTACTGAAAGGTTTTTTTTTGTTTTGTTTTGTTTTGTTTTTGTTTTTAATCATGAATGGGAGACAGCTTTTTCCAAATTCTTTTATTTACGTCTACTAATATGGTGTGATCTTTCTTCTTTAGCCTGTTGGTATGATGGATCACATTAATCGATTTTCCAATGACGAGCCAGCATTGCATACTTGAAATAAATCCCCCTGGATCATGGTCTTTTTATACATTGTTGGATTTAATTTGCTAATATTTTGCTGAGAAGTTTTACATCTTTGTTCATAATATATATTGATCTGTAGTTTTCTTTTTTTGGAATGTCTTTTTTCTGGTTGCGGTACTACTAGGAAAATGATGGCCTTATTAAATGAATTAGAAAAGACTCCCTTTGCTTCTATCTTCTAAAAGGGATTGTAGAGAATTGCCGTGATTTTTTCCTTAAATGTTAGAATTCACCAGTGAACCCACTTGACCTAGTGAACTTTGTTTTGGAAGGTAATTAATTATTGACTGAATTTCTGTAATAGATATATAATCCTAATAAGATTGTTTACTTCTTGTGTGAGTTTTGGCAGATTTGGTCTTTCAAAGAAGTGCCCCATTTTGTTTATGTTATCAAATATGTAGATATGGAGTTGTTTACAATATTTCTTTATTATTCTTATAATGTCCATGGTGTCCAAAATGATGTCCCCTCTTTCATTTCTGATATTAATCATTTGAGTCCTCTCTCTCTTTTTTTTTTTTCTCCATTAGCCTAACTATAGGCATATTAGTCTTATTGATCATTTTAGAGAACCAGCTTTTGGTTTCTTGATTTTCTCTATTGATTTTCTGTTTACAATTTAATTGATTTCAGCTCTAATTTTTATTGTTTCTTCTCTTTTACTTTAAATTTAATATGATTTTCTTTTTCTAGTTTTCTGAGGTAGAAGCTTAGATTTATTCTAGATCATTTTTTCTAAAACAATAATGGACTACATAACAGTGTTTTAGTCAACAACGGACTATGTATACAAGGATGGTGCCTATGATTATAACACCATATTTTTATGCACCTTTTCTATGGTTAGATGTGTTTAGATACACAAATACGGACCACTGTTTTACAACTGCCTACAGTATTCAGTTCAGCAGTATGCTGTGTAGGTGTGTAACACAGGAACAATAGAGTATACTATATAGCCTGGGTGTTTAGTAGGCTAGAACATCTAGGTTTCTGGAGATACATTCTATGACATTCACACAAAATCACCTAAGATGCATTTCTCACAATGTATCTCCGTCATTGTTATACATGACTGTACATGCATTCAATGCTATAAATTTTCCTATAAGCACTGCTTTTGCTGAATCTCACAAATTTTCACCAGCTGTGTTCTCATTTTCTTTTACTTCAAAATCTTTTAAAATTTTTCTTGAAATTTCTTCTTTGACCCACGTGTTATTGAGAAGTGTGTTGTTAATCTCCAAACATTTTCGGGTTTTCTAGCTATCTTTCTATTATTGATTTCTAGTTTAATGCCACTATAGTCTGAGATCAGATACTATATGACTTTCTTTCCTTAAATTCGGTAAGATGTGTTTTATGCCCCAGAATGTGGTCTTATATTGGTGACTGTTCCATGTAACCTTGAGAAGAGGGTGTATTATGCTGTTGTTTGATGAATTAGTCCTATAGATGTCCATTATATCCAGTTGACTGATGGTGTAGTTGAGCTCAACTATGTCTTTACTACTTTTCTGCCTGATGAATCTGTCCATTTCTGATAGTTGGGTGTTAAATTTTCAATTACAATACTGGATTAATCTATTTCACTTTGCAGTTCTATCAGTTTTTGCCTTCAGTATTTGCAAATGCATACTAAAAATTGTTATGTTTTCTTATAAAATGAATCACTCTTTTATTATGTAATGCCCCTTTTAATCACTGAACAACTTTCTTTGTTCTGAAGTCTGCTCTGTCTGAAGTTAATATACCTACTGCCACATTCTTTTGATTAGTGTTAGAATGATTTATCTTTCTGTATTTATTTTTAATCTATATGCATCTTTAAATTTGAAGTGAATTTCTTGTAGACAACATACACTTGGGGCTTTTTTATCCTCTCTGACAATCTCTGTCTTCTAGTGGATGTACTTAGACTATTGAAATTTAATAGTCTATTGATTACTGATTTAGCTGAAATAGTATGTGCCATATTAGTAGTGCTTTTTGTTACCTATTTTCTTTTCTATTTTTGTCTTTTTTTTTAAAATTTTTGTTTGCCTTTTCTGGTTTTAGTTAAGTATTGCATATCATTGTATTTTCTCTTATAGCATTTTCCCTCCTGTTTCCACTCCTTCTTTTCTTTTCTTCTTCCTTCTTTCTTCTTCTTTATTTTTTTAGTGACTGCAATAGAGTTTTCAATATACATTTACAATTAATCCAAGTCCATTTGCAAATAGCATTATTCTGCTTCATGGGTAGTGCAAATATCTTTCAAGAAAAAAAAATCCTAATTTCTCCTTCCAATACTTGCATTATTTCAGTCATTTACTAGACTTATCTGTAAGCATACATATGTGACACATGTATGACACATACAAATATGATTACGTATATGACTAAATACTTTGTTGCTATCATTATTTTGGACCCACTGTTATGTGTTAGATTAAGAATTGAAAAATACATTTTAATGTTACACACTTATTTTTTCTCAAATGATGTTCATTTCTTTATGTAGAATCAAGTTTATGACCTGCATTATTTTCCTTCTGTCTAAAAAAAATATTTCCCACATGTCTAGTAAGGCAAGTGTACTGGCAACAAGTTCCCTCCATTTTTGCTTTTCTTAGAAAGTCTTTATTTCTTCTTCATAGTTAAAGGATATTTCTCAGAGTACAGAATTATAGGTTGGTGCTTTTTGTCTGAACGTTTTAGATATTTCACTTTGTTCTCTCCTTGCTTGCATGTTTTCTGAAATCAGATGCAATTCTTATGTTTGCTCCTCTGTATTTCCCCCTGTAACTTATTTCAGACTTTTTAACTTTTGTTTTCTGTCATTTGAATATGACATGCCTAGGTGTAATTTTGGGTGAGATTTATCCTCCTTGATATTCTCTGAGGTTCCTAGATCTGTGGTTTGGTGTTTGACATCAATTTGGGGAAATTCTCTGTCATAATTGCTTCAAATATTTATTCTCTTCCTTTCTCTCTTTCTCTCTTTTTGATATTTTCATTAACCATAAGTTACACTTTTGGTACTTATTCCACAGTTTTTGGATATTCTGGATTTTTTTTTTTCAGTCTCTTTTTTTCTTTGCTTTTTAGTTTTGAAGATTTTACTGAGATATTTTCAAGCCCAGAGATTTTCCCCTCAGCTATGTCCAAGCTACTCATAAGCCCATCAAGAGAATTCTTCATTTTGTTATAGTGTTTTGGTCTTCAGCACTTCTTTTGATTTTCTTAGAATTTTCGTCTCTTACATTCTACAACTTTCTATCTATTTACATTGCCTTGCTTGCTGTCTAGTTTATCTGGTAGATTCCTTAGCATGTTATAGTTGTCTAAAATTATTGTTCTGAAATTTCCACATCCCTGCCATCTCTGAATCTTGTTCTGATTATTGATTTTGAAACTGTGTTTTCTGCCTTTTAGTATGCCTTGTATGCTTCATAATTTTTTCTTGGCAGGCAGATATGATTACTGGATAAAAGGAACTACTGTAAATAGGTTCCAATAAAACCCCTGCGGGTTAGGCTCTAGTTAAATATTTTCTCTTGAGGGCAGAACTTGTTAAGAAAAACAGATTCTCTGGCATATTTCAAAATAATTACTTTTCCTCTCCCACTGAAGATAGCAGGGAGAATTATTTTCTTCAATATTCACTGTAAAACCTGATCAAACTTCTGGAGGTAAAAGTCACAGAAGTGTGGGGGGCCTTATGACTGGGTTTCCCTGGAGTTTTTGAATTTCAGACTTGTCTACTGACCCTGTAGCAATTTGTCAAGTACAGTTCAGGTTTTCCTACCTGAGTACTGGTTCCCACGGAGACTTCTGCTTAGGAGGTTTCTGTTCCAGACAGTTGTAATTATCTGTATTTGCATTTCTTTTTTTTTTTTTCAATTTCATATTTAGACTTTATTTTACACTTTATTTATTTA
>NW_016804424.1:3012197-3017941 GCF_001698545.2 Rhinopithecus bieti | reverse complement strand
CGGGAAGGGGTACATGTGCATAACGTGCAGGTTTGTTACATATGTATACTTGTGCCATGTTGGTGTGCTGCACCCATCAACTCGTCAGCACCCATCAACTCGTCATTTACATCAGGTATAACTCTCAATGCAATCCCTCCCCCTCCCCGTGATAGGCCCGGGTGTATGATCTTCCCCTTCCCGAGTCTAAGTGATCTCATTGTTCAGTTCCCATCTATGAGTGAGAACATGCGGTGTTTGGTTTTCTGTTCTTGCGATAGTTTGCTGAGAATGATGGTTTCCAGCTGCATCCACGTCCCTACAAAGGACACAAACTCATCCTTTTTTATGGCTGCATAGTATTCCATGGTGTATATGTGCCACATTTTCTTAATCCAGTCTGTCACTGATGGACATTTTGGCTGATTCCAAGTCTTTGCTATTGTGAATGGTGCCGCAATAAACATACGTGTGCATGTGTCTTTATAGCAGCATGATTTATAATCCTTTGGGTATATGCCCAGTTTGAGGACAGAGGTATGCCCTGTGACTTCACTTCTCCTAGAGCTCTAAGAAAAGTTGATTTTTTAGTTTGTTCAGTTTTTTACTTGTTAGAACAGAGATGTGACTGCCAAGGTCCTTAAATGCTAGACCAGAAACTGTAAGTCTCTGGATTGATTTACAATAAAGAAAAACAAAGGAGAAATAAAGAAAAGCAACATAGGTACTATTTTAGTAGTGAATCACTTGTGATCTGAACTCTAGTTTCCTATTTTAACCCTCCAATATCTGGTAATCTCTAGATTTTGACACGCATAGGAATTTTACTTCAGTTATAGATATCAAAAGTAGAAGCCAATTGAATGAAATAAAATTCTGCAAGGTTTAGTTTGGGATTTCTTTGAGGTTGTCATTATATACCTATTATACTCAATGTTTAAAAAATGTTAGTCCTGATGTCACATGCCTTTCATAATAATATTGATTTATATGTAAAAATGTTTGCCCTTTCGTTAATGCGGTTATTAGAAAAAAGGGTAAGAAGTGGGAAAGTGATCCCTCAATTCATGAAGTGCTATCCTTTTCCATATTAATTACCTCTTAGTGGTAGTATTTTTGACCATGAAATAATCACTATTTCCCACTCAAGCAATGTACATTTTTTAACTACCACATACATCATAAATTTCTCATTCATTTTTCCTTTCACAACTAACAGAATAATTATCAAAAATGTGAAGAAATTTGAAACATCAGAATAATAACCAAAGTATAGAAAGAGAAAACTTTACGCGGTATTCTTGTTCTTTTACTCTAGAATTACACAAGTTATTATTAGTAATGTAATTGATATTATTCTCATTAATAACCTAAACTAACAAATAATTTTAGCATCAATAATACATATTCTCTTTATTTGCTTATGATACCAGATTACTTAAAAGTCATAGAATAGAAAGAAAAGAAATGTATGTTTTATGCCTGAAACTTATTTTGACAATGTTTAACCAATTGTTTTGCTGCATAGGTACTAGAAATAGCTGAAATTTATATGGAATTTTTTAGAATGATTATATCAATATTTCTAAAATATTTGACAGAAAGGATGTTGTGTAATTTGTAGATTTTTTTACAGGGAATAAGAGGTATAAATTTTTAATAGCAATAATATTAGACATACACAAATCCAAGTAGATTGATAGGCATGTTATACCTATATTCTCTTCTCTAATTACTGCAGGCCACACTTGTGCTATAGAAATTCTTCCCATAATTAAACAGTTTTGGGACATTGCAATTCTTGCCTATCCATAAAATTCACAATTAGAGACCGGAAAAGACCTCAAAGGGAATATTTTCCTTCTTTGGTAATGGACTATTGAGTTAAAAATTTCTACATACTATTAAAGCTATTTTGCCTACAGCATCAAACCAGGCTGAAAATGAAAGACAGATGAACAAACAAACAAACAAACAAAAAACCGCCTCTAATGATTTGTTTGAACCCTCTTTCTTCATCTACCTTGTCAAACATTTAATTGCAAGATAAAAATTCTTCCTTTCCTTTTCTGCAATAAATCAGTGTGTGGTATGTGCATAGCCTCAACCTAATTAATATACCACCCTATAAAATCCCTACATTATGCATTCCCTGGACCAGTTCATTGCTAATTGGTGGAAATAAAGCTTGTTAAGTGGGTTATCCATCTTGGATAGAATTACACAAATAATATTTAGCTTCTTAAAGCGATTGTGTAGCACACACAAATTGAACCTCTCTGTGATATGTTACCGGGAATTTCTTATCAATTTATAAGCTACACACAGAGAGGACAATCTGATTTTTTAATCCACACTATTTTAAATGTAGATAAAGTGTTTTATTTGACACAGAGTAAAAACAGAGTGCTTTTTTTAAATTTAGTTATAAAACTAGTGAATTTGAAATATAAAACATGTTATTTGCCTTTCATGACTTTGTTTTGTCAAGCTGATTTCAATAACATTTTAAAACTACTTGCAAATGATAATTAATTAACATCTATTTTGAAGCCTTACTATGTGTAAATAAACCTTGAAATTCATTTTATTCACTATTCAGTCAATTAGTAGATATTATATTTTCAAATTAACCATTATCCAATTAATTTTGAATGATAAACAGCACAGTTGAAATACTGTTCTTTTTCATTTACTTCATTAAAGATTCATTTTAGGTAATCAGAGAATTTTGTATCAGCTGTTTTTTACCTTAAAGGCTTGCTTCTGACACTTTAATAAATTATTCTGGAGTCTGTGCTGGAAGGTAACTGAATTTTTTTTTGCTCAACAGCCCTCTCTTTGACACATGTTCATTTATTACTATTTCTTCCGTCAGCTGACTCACTTGAGGCTAATTCTGATGAAGTGCTTTCAAACAAGGACCACTATTGGTTTACATTAACGAGGAAGTGGCGGAACGGCAGCTTCAGAACAGGAGAAATTAGAAAAGAAAATGATGAAACTTGGGATCAATTTTTCTATGAGTCATAACATAATTAACTATAAAATATGAAGCTGAAAAGTATTATTCTCAGTAGACTCTGATATTTTGCCTCATTTAGGAATTCTGTATTAAAAAAAAGAGAGAAAGATTGAAAAGAAAGATAGACTTACAGTCATATTTAGAAAGAAAAATTGTGCAGAAAAGCTTGAGTTAGGAAGAAACAGATTTAATCATATATCTGGAGTTGGATGATAAAAGTCCCTTCTACTTTTATGTTTGCACTCTAATTTTTCTATCGTGTTATCTTCTCTAGCGGCATTTTTTGTTGTTGTTGTTATGAAAGGAGATATTTGGGGGAGATTATTCCATAGATAAGCATTCTCTAGTAACATACTGTTCGCTAAGAATGTAATCTTCAAACTCCCATGTTGTAAGCATACAGTTGTGGTTAACCCATTCTGTCTCTCTAGCTCAGTTAATTTCGCAGGCGTACCACCAACTCAAAATACATAAAATACATTATTTCTAAAATTTCCCTATATTTGTTGAAGAACAATAAAACCATGAACCATCTTTTTTACCTCTCTTTCAGTTTAAAAACTATATACAACTTAAGAGATAGAGCTTATATATCTTGCCTACATAAATGTCATTATAAATATATCTCTTAAAACATATTAAGTTATATTTATAATGATCTTTTTGTAGACAAAAGGCATATCTCCAATCAACTTGGACTTGAAGGTATCTAGATCCAGCTCTTCTGAAGGGATCATGTTGTATATATTTTTCCCAATTATGCCTGTTTGTCAAGATTGGAGTCTTTTGCACATTTTTATAACATTTGGCTTTTAATAAGTAAAATAACTCTGTGTTCTTTTAGATTCATGATTATATTTTCTTTGAAACTGTATCTTAACTTGACATAAAAGAAGTACTAACTCAGCTTAATCTAGTGGGAAAGCACACTAGAATTAGGGAAAGGAGAACTAATATTTCCCAGATACGATCCTAACTAGCTAAAACACATTGGTAAATTATTGACCCCTTCTGACAATCAAATTTTTTGAAACTCAGGGAAATAAAGCCGAGACAGTGATATATGTCCTCATTGTTTTAATTAGCTATTTTGCTTTAAAGTCGTATCTCATGCTTGTTCTTGGATTCATTGTAGATGGAGAAAATGCATGTGGCCCAGAATAAGGGCACAGCCTTCTGCTCCTGAGGACTTGCCTTCAAAATATGGCTCTGACATTTACTAAATGTCTTGCTGTCAACACATTGTTTAACCTCACTACGCCTCAGTTTCTCCATTTAAAAATACGGTAAATAATAATAATACCTCTCTTATAAGGTTGTTGTGAAGATTTAATTACGTTAATACATGCAAAAAAGTTACAGCAACTTCTAGCACATAGGAAAGTTTTTAACAGATGTTATGATTTTAAATTGTATTTAACAAATATATTTATAAGCAATAACCCACATTGTTGAAGCAAAAATAAATCTAATATGCACACTTAAACCTCAAGCTGCTTGCTATCTAAACAGGAGACAGACAAGCTAACAGGTGTTTTCAATATGTTATGATGGGGGATCAGTTATAAGTTTATACAAGCTAACATGGAAGCTTAGCGGGGAGGTACCTACCTCAACCTGGGATGGGGTGGTCAAAATTTTCAAAGAGGAGGTTGTACTTGAAATGAACGTGGAAAAGGATAAGGATAGAAAAAGAGGGTAAAAGAGAGGGTACTAACTTACAGGCATGAGAAAAAAATGGCTTTATTGGGAAGAAGCCAACATCAATATTATTGGATGTTAAAGTCTTCCTGTTGGTGTGAGACCAACTAGAGTCAGATTGTGAAGAAACTTGGAGCTAGCTATACTAAGAGGCTTAGACTTTCTCTTGAAGGGAAATCATCTAATATTTTGAGAGCAGTAACTGGAAAAGATTTTTGGCTTAACAAAATATATCCCTGGTGGCAGCGTTAAAAGGTGAACAAAGTGAGCAATATTGGTAAGAAATAGTCAACAACAGAGGAATGATCAGGTGAATATTACCAAAGTCACATTTTTTTTGTCTCTAATATAATCATGTATAGGGTAATATAAATAAATTCTGACATCAGGGGAAAATCCCAATGCTATCATACTAAGTTAAAAAGCTAAGATATAAATGAATTGTCTGGTTATGTGAATTTTATCATCTACTTTTATTTTTCTTTATTTTCACATTGTCCTCACTAAGCATGCATTTATTACATTTGTTACCAGAATAATATATACTTTTAAACATTTAAAATCATATCAGTTGAATTTAATTCTGGTGAATTTCTCTCTTCCCCTCTGGAACAGTAAAACAATGCTGACATACTTTTAATTATGTAGAGTTTGTTAGCTATAAAATGCTTGGCCCTTCCATTTTATATGATATGATATGAAAAGTGATTTTATTGGTTAGCATCTGCAGGACACGTGCAGTTTGAATTATGAATTATATTTGGGTTTTAAACAATTTTTTGTGTTATATAAGGTTAAATTTTCCTCCCTTGTCTCAGAAAGGAGACTAAAAAATTGAGTAAAATCAAGAAACATGTTAACACACATTCATACACAAACACACAGCAGACTTTCAAAACCTTTTCTTAAACCAATGAAGTAATATTAACTAAGCCTTATTAATTCCATACTTTAAATATTCTAAAAGAATTTTGATTTAACATTTTCTACTTTCATAATTATAGTAAGGAAAATAAACCATAGATTGGAATATATATAT
>NW_016804424.1:3006776-3011917 GCF_001698545.2 Rhinopithecus bieti | reverse complement strand
ATTTGTTTAACTAACATGAAATGTGTACTGATATTGTTAGTTATAAAGACAGAGAAATTTCACAAAAAATATGTTTCAAGTAAAACACATGAAGTAGAACAAATTTTTTTCTACTACCTTGATATGATGCCTCCTATCCACATTCTAATCAAAATAGTATGGTGATCTGACCAAAATTCTATAAATTGAAATACATCTCTATATTTATTATTATTTTAAAATTCATTTATAAAAAATTATCTCCTCTTATTCTGGGATATTTTTCAATATAAAGTAGAGTACATAATGACCAACATAATAAAAAAATTAATGTTTTCTCATGATGATAATGATGATGATGAATAAAGCATATTGAGGATGTGGGGTTGTTTGGTAATTAAGTACATCTATGATGACGTGGTATCAAGGTTACAGGTCTTAAAATCTCAACTACTGAGACATCTTAGAAAAAAGCTGAATTATTAATATAGATTAATTCAATGGCCATTCAGGGATTTATAAACTAAGATATCACCAGTTTCCTTGGGCAAACCCTTATTGGTTAATAAAGACAATTTTATGGATGAGTATGACATTAAAAGTCTATTGATATGAATAGCAAGATATGTTATTTAAATGCCAGAAGAATTGCTAATATCTCATTTGAAATGTAGATTTTGTTTTTAATTTTGACTTACAGAGAGTTCTTCTTGGTTGGCATAAGGAATTATTTCTGAACAGATAATTATTTGGCTATTATAAGGGGATGGTATTTAAAGCTGTATTTATTAGCTTATCTTGTCTGTTAAACATTTATCAGCTAGTTCTTTATCATCCAAAATGCCAAGGGAGCAAGAAAGATGAGTTGGAAAAAAGATACTATGAGACCTTGTGGACACTGAAGAGATATGATCACAGGTTGGATTCTGTCTCAGGATGTTTTAAATATGTCAGAGCACATTTTCTCAAGATCCACTCAAAAGCTTAATGAAGGAATAGGGGGAAAATTAAAGGTATTCAATGAGGCATAAACTGCAGTAGGTGAGCAAAAAAGTAAAGCTCATTTCATTCATTCATCTCCTCAATTTCTCAGAATTACCATTTCAGGAAATGTACATCTTTATTAAGAAGAAAAACGAGGCCCTAAAACATCATCATATTTCAATCTTATGACAGTCATTCTAGAGAACAAGTGTGTGTGTGTGTGTGTGTCTGTGTGTGGGTGTGTGTCTGTGTGTGTAATGGTAGTAGCTCATTCTTTGTCCTAGAGAAAATGAGAAGTTTTTCCTTGAAATTATTAACAAGAAATAGCAGTGTCTGAATAATATTTCTAAATACGCAAGATAAATTTATGTTATTGAAATGTGTTCTCTTTCTCTGCAGATATATCATTCAGTCCTGTGATTTTATATGCCATCTAGATGCCAGTACATCTCATTGTTATGGAGCTCTTCAGCTACAGACTCACCTAGCCAAATGACTCATGTGTTATATATCTAAAATTTATTTCAAAATCAGCATATCAATCCATATACCCTTAATAGGCCCTTCTCAAAATTGATCATCTCCCAGTATTCCACATCTTAGTAAACATGCTTGCACTCATCTGCTCTTCAGGCTAAAATATTTGATACATTATTGACTCCTCTTTCGTTTACACTTCACATCGAATCCATCAGAAATTAAAACATATCCCATAGTCAATTGTTTCTCATTATCTCTATTATTACCGCCTAGCTGACACATTAATTTCTGCTTTGCAATAGCCTCCTAATTGGTATCTTTGTTCTACACTTGCTGACTACTGATTCTTCTCCATTCAGTAATCAGATTGTTTTAAAACATAATCTGATTGAATCAGATCCCTAGTCAAAATCTCCCAGTGGCTCACATCTCACTTACATGAATAAAAGGCTTTATAAAATACAAAAAAAAATATAAATAGTAAAACAGTTCTTTCCATGGCCTAGTACTCACTGCATGACTTAGTCTTGATACTTTGCTGATTTTATTTCCAACCACTTCTTTTACTCAGTGTGCCTCAGCCAACCAGACCTCTGGAACTTTCTTAAACATGCCAAACAATTCTACCCCAGAGCTTATGCCATTTGCTACTCTCTGTAACAGGAGCCCTCTTCTTTTATATGGCCACATTAATGATTGCCTCATTACTTAGCTCTCTGCCAAACATTACCTCATCACAGAGGCTTGCCACGCTAAGATATATATATAAATCTCTCATTTATATGACAAAAATAACTCTATTTATTCTTGTCACTCCCCCTTATAATCTCATGAAAGCAAGGATTTTTTTTTCTTATTTCTCTGTACCTAGGTCCTACTTGGAAGAAAATCCACACTCAATAAAAACTGTAGAACAACTGAACACTATTGCAGAGAAAGAGGAATGACCTAATATTTCACTTTTCTTAAATACTTGTGGCTCTTCCATAGAAAAATGGAGAAAAAAATCAAGAAAATAGTGTGGGTATTGGGTATTTTTTCCTTTAAAACCTCAAAATAGTATCTTCTAAATTGATAAGTGACAATTTAGACCACTTTCATGGGTTCCTACAATAAGTACAGAATTATTATATATTATATTAAAAAGTATTTTATAGCCCCTGTTTCTTTTCACTATTTCAACCATCTAATGCTATCATTTACCTAGCTTGAGAAAGGGTTAATTACTGGCTAGAATAATATACAATATCAACTGAAAGTAGCTGAGAAGGGGAAGTTTATAGGCAGTACATGTAGGCAGGTGTAGTCTAATACAATATATTGGTAATAACCTGCTACTAATGGAACATAAATTTGGTGCAAAGCCTTCTAACATCCAAAATGAAAAAGGGAAACCTGTTGTGAAAATTCCCATTTCATAAGACTCTAAGAGACCAATTGCTCAGAAGAAATACTCTAGATGCTAAGTTTTTTCAGGATTTCTTTCAATATCCTCATAGAGATGGCACTATCAATGTGACAAGTGAGGTGATCAAAAAAGCCACTTTGTATAAAGTCTCTGACACTTACACACAATTAAGTTTAAAAGCATCTACTATGGTCATGGTGGCTGTGAGGAGAAACATCCTTGAAGCTTTGAATGGCCTAAGAACACAGCTCTTTTCTTTTCTACTCAAATCCTCAAGTGGATGTTCAAATATCTGGAAGAATAGAGACTTTGTAAATGTCAAACCACTCTCCCCATTTACACATGTTTGATAGATACTGAATCAGGATGAATTCGAAATGATGTTTTCTGACGTACTTGTAGTGCAGCTTGTCATGTTGGCAGTTAAACCAAAATGCAGGTGCCTGAACAAACATAAAGCATGAAAGGCAAGGAGGAAGGTGGTAGAATTAAACCTTCAATTAAAACTCAGAAGTTTAGCAAGAACCTTGCCATCCCACTTCAACTCAAAAATTATTATAAGACATTCATTTAGAAGTGGTCACGATTCTCTTATAAAATCATTTTGCATTTAGTTAAATTGTAGGCAAAATAGTATGCTTGAATCCATTTTGGGTGCAAGAATTATTATATCTGCTTCACTGCTGATGTCATTAGCATCACAACAACCAAATAATTCATTGTCATATAAAAATCACTTGCTTTTATTTTTTTATATATAGCCAAATTAGGATGGACAGGTGAAAATGTTTATGTATCCAGACCATTTAAAAGTGATAAAATTTTATGAATCAGGCTGTAAAATAAGGGTGGATGCAATATATCCATCCTTACTCAATTTTATGTTCTCAGTGTCATATCAAGAGACCCTGATAACTGATTCTTTCTCTGTAACATTATGATATGAGTTTGTTTTTAAATGAGCATTAATAAAGTATTGAGCTCTTACAACTTAACCCATATCCAATTTTTGACAATGTAGTTATAAGCCTCAGAAAGAAAATAAAATTGTACTTTTTTCAAAATAAAATACGACAAATATCCTTTTAAAATAATGACTGTATGTTAAATATTGACGTTGTGATGTCAATTCCTCTTTATGCTTCTGGGATTAAAGGGCTCACTTAGAGTGATGGCAAACTTTATTAAAGTTTTTGATTGTAGTGGGGCGGAGCAAGATAGTTTCCAGCTCCCAGCGCGAGCAACACAGAAGACAAGTGATTTCTGCATTTTCAACTGAGGTACTGGGTTAATCTCACTAGGGAGTGCCAGACAATTGGTGCTGGTCAGCTGCTGCAGCCCGACCAGCAAGAGCTGAAGCAGGGTGAGGCATCGCCTCACCTGGGAAGCGCAAGGGGGAAGGGAATCCCTTTTCCTAGCCAGGGGAACTGACACACACAACACCTGGAAAATCAGGTAAGTCCCAATCCAATACTGCGCTGTACCAAGGGTCTTAGCAAATGGGCACACCAGGAGATTATAATCCACACCTGGCCGGGAGGGTCCCATGCCCGCCCACAGAGCCTCCCTCATTGCTAGCACAGCAGTCTGCGATCTAACTGCAAGGCAGCAGCGAGGCTGGGGAAGGGACGCCCGCCATTGCTGAGGCTTAAGTAGGTAAACAAAGCTGCTGGGAAGCTCGAACTGGGTGGAGCTCACAGCAGCTCAAGGAGCCCTGCCTGTCTCTGTAGACTCCACCTCTGGGGACAGGGCACAGCTAATCAACAACAACAACAAAGCAGCAGAAACCTCTGCAGATGCAAACGACTCTGTCTGACAGCTTTGAAGAGAGCAGTGGATCTCCCAACACGGAGGCTGAGATCTGGGAATGGACAGACTGCCTGCTCAAGTGGGTCCCTGACCCCTGAGTAGCCTAACTGGGAGACATCCCCCACTAGGGGCAGTCTGACACCCCACACCTCACAGGGTGGAGTACACCCCTGAGGGGAAGCTTCCAAAGGAAGAATCAGACAGGTACACTCGCTGTTCAGCAATATTCTATCTTCTGCAGCCTCTGCTGCTGATACCCAAGCAAACAGGGTCTGGAGTGGACCTCAAGCAGTCTCCAACAGACCTACAGCTGAGGGTCCTGACTGTTAGAAGGAAAACTATCAAACAGGAAGGACACCTATACCAAAACCCCATCAGTACGTCACCATCATCAAAGACCAGAGGCAGATAAAACCACAAAGATGGGGAAAAAGCAGGGCAGAAAAGCTGGAAATTCAAAAAATAAGAGCGCATCTCCCCA
>NW_016804424.1:2994621-3004996 GCF_001698545.2 Rhinopithecus bieti | reverse complement strand
AAAAAAAAAAAAAAAAGAAAGTTTTTGATTGTAAGCTATGTACATTTGGAAGATAACAGGACATGAAAATACAACTTTCTAAAATCTTCAACAATAGTTATTTTTGCCTCTAGTGGTGCTTCTCAAATTTTAGTATATAAAATAAAATGTCTTAAAATGTTGACTTACGATTTGCAGAAATATCTAGACTTCAACATTTTGATTTGGGTGATCCTAATAGAGATTAGCTGCCATATTTTGAAAAACACTGGCCTAGAGAAAAAATGAACTTTGTTTTTTAGAATGAGATCATTGATATAATCAATTTCTTTGGTTTTTAAAGGAGAGATTTTAATAACTTGTTTAATTTCTTGTGCATATTTAAGAATATTTTTTCTATCTGTTAATCAACTTTTCACTCTACTACAGTGTTGGTCCCCAGAATGGTATGCAAAACCCTTGTGGGTTAATAAACCTATCTCCAAGAAAAAAAAAAAAAACACTTTTATTTCTATTTATTTTGCACTTCAATATAAACACATACGGCATAGTAATGCACTGGTATAGTAGGAATGCATTTAATTTATACATAAAAAACATTTGTGAACATTTTGTGGATACTTGTTCAAAATTATTTTTATTGATATGTTAAAAAGTGTTGGCTGCTTCCAAGTTTTGGCCACTGTGAACAGTAACAGATGAATGGATACAGAAAATCTACTTTCACAATAAAGTACTATTCAGCCATATAAACAGAATAAGATCTTGTCATTTGCAACAACATGGATGAAATAAGCTAGGCACAGAAAAACAAACATCTCAGTTGTTGTTTACTTGTGGGGTCTAAAAATCTGAACAATTGAACTCATGGAGATAGAGAGTAGAAGGAAGATTACCAGAAGCTGGGAAGGGTATCAGGTCATTGTGGGGAGGTGGGGATGATTGAGGCGTACAAAAGAATAGAAAAATAAATAAGACCTACTGTGTGATAGCACAACAGGGTGACTATGGTCAATAATAATTTAATTGTACATTTTTAAATAACTAAAAGAGTATAGTTGGATTGTAACACAGGGATACATGAGAGGACAGATACCCTATTTTACACGATGTGATTATTAAGCTTTGCATCCCTGTATCAAAACATTTCACATATCCCATAAATATATATACCTACAGTGTACCAACAAAATTAAAATATAAAATTAAAAGCAATGTAGGATACTACTGCATTAGAAAGAAGTTTTAGTTTACATTACCCATAGGAGAAGAAATAGTAAACATGTCTTAATGCCTATGAATACATTAACTACAAGCTAGGGACTGTGTGTAGACTGTGGGGAACATTTTATTGTTTAGTGAGGTAACGATACTTTTTTCAGAATCAGTTCTGCTTTTCAAGAGTTCCCTGAAATTTCAAAAGTCATGGCATTAGCCTAAATTCAAGTTTTGTTTTTGCTTATATTAAAGCTGAGGTAGAAGGAAATGGAGATGGGAAGTACCTGAATTTCCAGTCCATGCTTTTGATGACCTTTTTTTTTTAAAGGCAAGAGCAGTTGCTTGTTTCCCTTTAATGTTTCATTAACTTCTTTTTACTTGTGTTGTTGTCAGGCAGAGAATAGGTAATTTGGACTCAAAACAGTGGTAGGTGGAAGTGGGGCATCTTTTAATGTCTGTTCCTATAATTCTTTTTTTTATTATTCAATATCTGATCTTTACTTCTTAAAACATTAAACTGCCACTATTTTTAACTAATTAAAACAAGAAGAAAAAAATTAAATACAGCAGATTGCTTAGCAGAGGTGCTAGATGTGAATAAATAAAAACAAAACCCTGCAGAGTTGATAAGATTCCTGAATTCAAATGTTCTCACCAACCTCACTCTGTTCTCAGGGGTTCTCCAGTAATCACAAACAGTCAGTTCGTTCTGTGGCCTCTCTGGTCTTCAGGCTAAGAACAAAACCATCAAGCTATCAAATAATCAAAAGGAAGCGTGGAAAGATTGTCCAATGCCATATGGGGCCAGTGAACTTGCTATACTTGAATTTGATTTTATTTCTTCACAGTTCACTATTATCCCCCCACTTACACCAGGTAGGATGCAAAAAGGTTAGTAAGTCAAATTAGAAGTTGAGATAAATATGCTTTATGTTAAATTCATTCCTTTTTAATAAAAATCTTGTTAACAGTCAAAATGTGCAAAGAGTTATAGTAATTTTCATTAATAAAATTATATTGAAAGGTTGTTTTTATTGGGCAGTGACAAAATCTTAACAATAGTTACCTTTCTGTTTTTTCTTTAACACAGAAAACACTTCACTTCATTAAAGACACTAAGTAAACTAATGCAAATCCTGTGTGCTTTTCTAAATACAAGTTCATTTTTAAAATCTACCTCATTGGTTGTTAATTGAAATCTATCACTTTTATTATAAATGCCATTAAAAGTCAGTGGACAGTGTAATACTACTATATTATTTTATTATAGTCTAATAGTATAATGATTCTAGAAGCAATGAGCTGAAGTTGCTTAATAAACAGAAAAGAAGAAGGAGGAGGTAGTGGAGGAGAAGGAGAAGGGGATAGGGAAGGGAAGGAAGAGGGTAGGAGAGAAAAAAGGATAAAAAGAAAGAAGGAAGGAAAAAATGCAAAGTCCACTCATTTAAAATTGCAATATTCCCATTTGTTACACAGTTTTAAAATCAGTTTGAAAAGACAAATGTCTTTTCAAGAAGTCCTGAGAACTTTTGTTTTGAACACAGCCTAGGACGAAGAAATGGCACAACCTGTGTGTCTCACATCACCATTTCATTTGTGAGTAATGGATTATCAATATTTACCCTCATGTTCTTTAAGATGAGGACAGTTTTTGGAAAGTTCTAGCATGGGGCCGAGCCACTCTCATGGTTTGGTGAAAGGAAAACTATCCTTTCTCAAGGAAGGTCACCATTTCAATAGAACAGCTTGAATATTAAGAATATGAACATTAACTTTTGTTCTAAACCTAAGTATCATGTCATTCCCTTACGTAAGTGCCCCCACACGTGATCCATAAAAACCTGCCCAAAGTAGAACCACGTTCTCTTCCAGCCTCTTTCTCTCCTTTCACTCTTACCTCTATCTCCTTTTATTATATGTTCTTTCTATAGTCTTTTCCATATATGCTTCTAGCTTAGTAGCTCACTAGCTTCCTCTCAGCATGAAACAATATTCCTCTTCAATTAAAGTAAAAATTTTAAGTACTCTGTCTAGTTCAGATGCCACATTGTCTGGGTGGGCAGTGTGTGTGTGTGTGTGTGTGTGTGTGTGTGTGTGTGTGTGTCTGTGTGTGGCAGTGGAAATGCACTCCCTTTCTGTGTTTTTATGCTTTTTTTTTTTTTTTTTTTTGACAGCACTAAGCATCTTTCTATTTTTTTCTAAGTTATATTTTTTATTCTTTTTAGAGACAGGGTCTCACCACGTTGCCCAGCCTGGACTTGAACTCTTGGGCTCAAGCAACTCTCCCACCCTCCCACCTCAGCCTTTACAGGTGCTTGCCACAGTGCCTGTCTTCAGCAAATCTTACCTAAATTTTCTGTTGGAGTTTTTTTTTTTTCTCCCACAGTCCATAAGAACTGTACCATTAGTTTTTTATAATTGATCCAGAACACTATAAATCTTTAATAAATGTTTAATGAGTGAATCAAATAACCTATTGCTGTGAGGTGAACATGGAATTCTGAAAGGTATATATAGTTGTCCCTTGATATCTGTGGGGAGTTGTTTCCAGGACTCCCTGCAAATACCAAACTTTATGGATGCTCAAGTCCCTCATATAAAATCATTTGGTATTTGCATACAACCTATGCGTATCCTCCCATATACTTTAAATCATCTCTAGATTACTTACAATACCTAATACAATGAAAGTTCTATGTAAATAGTTGTTATATTCGTATTGTTCAGAGAATAATGGCAAGAACAAAAGACTTTATATATTCAGCACATATGTTTTTGTTTTACTGAACATTTTTGATTTGAGATTGATTGAATCTATGAATGTGGTACTCACATAGAGAAGGCCAACTGTATACCTCTGCAATTACAGAAATGCGTTCAACCTTGGAAGTTGATGGAGTCTAGTTATTGCTGCTAAAATTCCTCTCCCTCAAAAAGACATATATCTCCAAGTTATATTAGTATTTTGATAGTAGTGGGCCTTACAGAGACAGCATACTGTACTGATCAAAGAATAGGGACTTTGGAACTCGACTTTCATGCATCTACAGAGGCTGAGATGTGAGGGTTGGAGGATTGCTTGAGCCCAAGAGTTCAAGTCCAGGCTAGGCAACATAGTGAGACCCTGTCTCTAAAAAAATAAAATAAAATATATGACTTAGAAAAAAACAGAGAAATGCTTAGTGCTGTCAAAAATAAAAGCATAAAACCACAGAAAGGGAGTGCAGGGGGTGCATTTCCACTGCCAAACACATACGTACTGTCATTCACACTGTAGCTCTGCTACTCACAAGCTCTGTGATACTGAATTCATTAGTTAATTTGTCTGAATAGCTTCCTCATCCAGAAAATAAAAACAATAATAGTCTCAACTTTACATGGTTGATGGGAGGCTCAAGTGAGTTAATACATAGAAAGCATTTGGAAGATTAAATAAGGTAAACACAATAAATGTCATTTATGAATAATCAGAACAAAGAGAGATTTATTACATTAAAAATAACCATGTCAGTACTTGAGTGGATACTGAAGATGGCTTTGGATATCACAGGAATTTTGCAGATTTTGCTGTCTTATTCCAGTTTTAGATATATGTTTCTCAGAAAATGATTACAAGGTATCTTTTCTTAATGTTAGACAGATCTTACTATAATTATTTTGAAAAGGTAAAATAAAATTTTTCTTTAAGTCAAACTTGTGCAAACCTTATAAAAAATATTAAAATATGTCCCTGGCTGACAGACAAAATGGGCTCCTCATGGCTATCTGAGGTGCTCAAAGTTAAAACAGAACTGGGCTGTGATGCTAGGTGAAGGAGCAATCATGTACTGTGTTCTCAGAAAGATGTTGTAAAAGTGTGTCAGGACCTCCCTTTCTAGAACCAAACCAAACAAGTTCCTGTTGTCATTGCCAATATAAACTGCAGCTGGAAACCTGTCCCACCCCTCCTCTGATCATTTGAAAGAAACATCTGACAGAGACTTCTGGCATGGGCTTGGAAATCCCCCAGTCAGAGATCAACTATTTTGACCAATCAGAGATAACAAGTTTGGAGTCTTCATTTGCATAAAAGGACCTGATTGAGAACATAGGAGAGCACTTTCTCTATTTAAGCCAGACTCTCACTTTGTTCTTTGGAGAGCACAATTTAACTTTTACCAAAGACTGTGCATCCCCAATCTTCAGATTGTTTTTTTTTTTTTTTTTTTTTTTTTTTTTTTTTTTTTTTTTTTTTTTTTTTTTTTTTTTTTTTTTTTTTTTTCTTTGGATTTTTTTTTTTTAGAAAATAAAATTCTCCATTCTTCCTCCGGTAGATATCATGGTCTTTTGTTAACAAATACTTCAGGTATATGCTGTTTCCGTAAAAATTGTAAAGTTATCTGTGTATGCCAAAACAAAAAAAAAACAACGATCAATACAGAATTGATCTCATTTGCACATTAAAAATTTAAAATCTTAGCTAAAGATTACTTCCAATGCTCACGAAGATATTTATCCAACAACATACAGTGGTTAGCATTCAAATCAATTTCTATGCCATCAGTATCCTCCCTGAATTTCCCACAGCAATAAAAATATGGCTGGGCTTACTGAGCTAATGTGGAGTGGATTGTTGGTGATATAAAGGTGGGGAATAAAAGTAGGAAAGGGAGACAGATGACAAACACATAAATAACTTTAGAGAGTGGTAAATGCTATGAAAAAATAAGACAAGTAATGATAGAGAGTGACTGGAAAAAGTCGGCAACCCTTCTCTGAGGAGATAACTTTTGACCTGAGGCATGAAAGGCAGAAGAAATCAGGCTTCCAAATTCCTGGAAGCAACTTGTTTCAAGAAATTAATGGTAGCACAAAAGCCCTGAGGGACAAACAATCCCGGCATGTATGAAGGCCTGTATGGAAAGAAGGATGGTGTGGTTACAGTGTAGCAAGTGAAAGTCAGAGTGGAACTTGGTAAATGCAGAGAGGGCGGCAGAGGGCCAGGTCATGGTCCAGAATTTGAAGTTAATTTTAAGATTAAATGAGAAAGCACTGGAAGACGTTAAGAATGGCTGTGGCATGCTCTATTTTACGTTTAATGATAACATTTTAACTGCTCTAGGGATAATGGATTCTATGTGGCCAGAGAGACAGCAATTTTTCTGGAACAGAGATAACAGATGCCTTGTCTTGCAGGGTTGTTGCAGAGATGGAGAAAAAATAATTGGGATATAATTTGGAAGGAGAGTTGACAGTACTTACTGATGAATTTATTCATTCAACAGATATATAATAGAACCTACTAGAGTTACACACTGGTGAAAGGAATATCTCTTGATATTACTGGGAAGTCACCCACCCTCTAGAAAGTCATTTACAAAACCATAATGATTGAGCCAATGACTGCACACTGCAAGTTACTATCATGGCACTGATGGGCTTCTTTTTCAAAACTTTAAACAGTAAATAGTCATTATAAACACAGTCATTATAAACAATTATGTATAAATATATGTTGACAAATATATATATATATATTCAAGACGCATTCAGCAGAAGATTTGGTAAAAGCTGCATTAAATTTGGGGCAATGGAATATATTTAATTTTTTTTTATTTTTCTCAATAGCTCATAATTCCCAAATGCTGTGTATGTGAGCAGAACATCTCAGCCCATGTAGGAAGCTCTGTCTGTATAGATTTGATTGCTTGAGCAAGTAAATTGCAGAATGGACTTCTAAAAAGAAATTGCAGGAGGATGGCAATTTTCAAGTCACATCTTTTATTCACATTTGATTTGAATGTGTACCTGTGTGTGAAAGAGAGTTTAAGTGGATATAATAACAGCTTCAAAAAGGAGCAAGATTCTGTTACTTACACTTTATACTTTGAATGGCATTATTGAATATCTTAAGTTGCGTTACAAGTGACAACTATAAATCAAGGAAACACTTCATGCTTAGAATCTTATCTTTTACATTGTTTAAGCTGGTAATTTCCATACAGTGCTAGAGGAGGCTAGCAGTCATCACGAACTTTCCATTTACAAGAACATGACCTTTTCTTTACTTCTAAATATCTAGGCTATTTCTCTAGTTTTAGTTAATGTTCTCACAGAGAGGTAATTGAACACTGACTGTTCTGTTAGGTGTGAAGTTCAATGGAGACAGATCTATAGGATCAATAACTGCAGACATGAAGAGTATCCTTTCCGCTAGTGATGGGTGATGAGACCCAGTCTAAAGTTTTCTATTTGATTTCTGGGGTTGAATTTCTTATTTATATTTAATTCATCTCAGCCATCTAAATTATTTGTAAAAATTAACAACTAGTAAGGGCTTTAAGTTTTCATATCATTAATATATGTTTGGATAAACAAAGAACTTAGTGTTTCCAAAATGTATTGATTAATACAAAATTAAAAGACCTTAAAACCAGCAACACTAGCAACTGAAACAAAACCTTTGCCAAAACATCTAAGGTATTTTAGTAGAGAACAAAATCAAAGGAAAAAAATTTGTTTTGACCAACCAAGCAAGCATTGTGTTCAATGACTCCATTTGTTTCACTGGAATAAAAAATAACGATGTAAATGTTATCACTTAAAAATAGCTCAGAAAGCATAATAAACTGATACCACAAGAATAGTTTCAGAAGCAAAACATGTAATGAACTAAAAGCCTTTGTAATAGAGGATGTCTTTATCACATGATTTATGTGTTCAAGCAGCGAGAAACAATCAAGCAAAATTCAAGCTGTAAATAAACCCAGCGCTCATGGGCTTCTAATACGCCTCAAATATCATTTGATGATAAAAATCACATTTCAAATAACAATTGCAACCAAATTATTTATATTTTCTCTAAAAAATAAAATCGCTTGCTTTTTGTCACATCATGTACTGTTTGTGTAAAACAGTAAGAGAAGAAACATTTATTTCTCTCATTTTACAGACACATTCTGAAGCCCAAGGAAATTAGATGACTCATTCTTTGCTACTTAGTAAACTAGAAAAAAATAAAATAAAACAAGGTTTTCTGAGTTTGGGTTATCAGATGATGCACTAACATTCCTGCTGCCTGTTTGATTTCATGAAAGAGGCAAGAATAAACTTCCTATTTTCTTTTCCCCTTCATTTCCCTTTTTCTCCACTCCCCTAGACTCACTCCCCTGCTGTCCCTTTTTATCATTTTCTTCCTTTTCTCTCCTCCTCTTCTCCTGACTCCTCTCCCCTGTTCTCTCATTTCCCTTTTTTTTTCTGACACATTAACAACTCATGCAAAAGTGTTGGTAGTTAGTCAGACACAGGCAGGGCAGGAGACCTCACCGCCCCACACCGCCTTCAAGCCACCATCCGGTGATGGTCAGGCGGTTGTTAACTGTCTCTCTAAAATAATAATCGGTCGCAGTAGTGCCAGGGAAAGGCAGTCTCCTGACATATCAAAACACTTGAAACTGGTGATCAGCAGCTTCCTGATAAGATCTCAGTAGTGGAGCCAGCAGGCTCAAGCATGCACATTAAGAGGCAAAATGGCAGGGTTTAACTGGTATATGATCTTCCTCTAGAAACTCTTGACTGGTAAGAGAACACCTCAAGTGAGCATGCAGACAGCTTTAGTAAACACACCATGCATTCTCAGCTTCCAAATGTCGGCCGGCCACTGTGTATGTGGACAGCCTCCCCCAATGGAAAAATCAGGGGAGAAGTAACACAACCCCAGAAGCATGTCAATGTATAAGACTCCACATCAAAGGTCAAACCGCGCACTGATCTCTTACGTTGTCTGCTTAGCCCTCATCCAAGTGTAATTTACTTCCTTTTCTTCCTGCTCTAAAGCTTTTTAATAAACTTTCACTCCTGCTCTGAAGCTTGTCTCAGTCCATCACTCACCCTTACGCCCCTTGGTTGAATTCTTTCTTATGAGGAGACAACAATTGAGGTTTCTGGAGACCTGTATAGATTTACCACTGCAAACACACTTCAGTGCCATGTGACTCAGATCCATTCTGTAGTGGTAACAAAAGGGCATGTGGTAGACATATGCAGTTATGGCATAATTTTCATTTGTTAATTTATTCAACCTATTGAGCCCATACTCTATGCCTAGGGATACATATAGTAGAGGTGAGGAAGATAGTCACTAAACAGGTACCACCATGAGCTACAGTATTATGCATATGACTCTATCTGTGTAAACAGCCATGAAATCTGACCCAAACCCATGAGCAGGCTCAGGGGATGAGAAAGAGAAAGCAGAGACGAAATTTGATAGATAAATAGTGAGGTTAAAGTGAGAGTAGTAGAGATATTAATAGAAAGGTACTGTAGGCATAAGAAGCTATACATACAAGGCCTTCTGATACAGAATAAGCCCTGACATGTCAAATGGAACTCCAGATCACCATTATTTAGCATTTACATAAATACTCCATATCATATCTGCATATAAGCCACTCAGGGAAAAGCTAAGTCAGAAGTATTTGCTTTCCTCAAATATAAAAATAGGAAAATGTCAGCATGTTTTAGGAAACAGTTAGTATTTTTATTTTCACTGTATCTAACTCTGAGGAATAACCAGAGGGACATAAAATAGGAACAAACAAAGTGAAATAAGTTAAAGTGATTCAAAAAGAGTCTTTCTCATTCACTGTACTTAAAAAAATAAATATTAAGGAAAAGAAACAAGACATATTGCGATATTTAGGTGTTATAAAATTTGTGAAATAGATAATAGAATCCAGAATTTTGAACTCTTCAGTAGAGTGCAACCTCACAAACAAACCAAAAAGAACAAACCAAAAAAGTACACATTCCCGAATTTAATTTTGTAGACTAACCAACTTCTACTTTCTCACCAACTCATTAGTCATATAAACACTGATACAAGGAGTGTTTTCTTTTCTTTTTTTCTTATTATGAATTCACTGATAATGCTTGCAAACTGTCCCCAAATGTGAAGAGCATTATGTACCTCGTACTTACATATTGCATGCCCCAAAATAGAGAGAAAAAACGTTTTATTTACTGACTAACATCCACATAAACAGGAGACTGTGATTTTGCTGTTGAAAGTTTATTTATGATAAAGAGCTATTTTACTATCTTTCATTCCATACTTTGGGAAAACTAAAGTAGTCAGTTATACTAGATGGAAAAGACTGCCCTAATAAAATACTGCAGCTTTCATTATTTTTCTGTG
>NW_016804424.1:2985019-2994313 GCF_001698545.2 Rhinopithecus bieti | reverse complement strand
TCTGTGGAAACAAAATTGGAAAAAAAAAAAAATGCAATCTTATGGATTTTTTCATGTTCTGGAAATACACAGCAATGCAAATTGTATTCCATCAGAACCCTTAGCAAATATTGTATTAGAAAGAGATATATCTACACAGTAAAATAAATCTCTTATTTCATGAGAAGACAGAGTTTAAGTTTAGGAGACAAAAATATTTTGGTCATTTTTTACGGCATACTTTACATTCTGAACTACTCATTTTTAAATAAATTCTATTGTGGAAAATTGAAACAAAACTTCTACTAAAAATCTAGGGAAAAAACACAAAATTTGCCCACATTCTCTACATCTTTATGCTAACTCTGATCCTGATTTTCATTGTGAACAGAAAGAATAATATCATATGTTGTGAGGCCATGGATCTTAGCTGACTCCAGATTTTACAAAATCCCTGCTGTGAGTGTGAATCCCTTACAGAAGTGGTGATTCATGTCCTTTTGTAAAGGTTAGTCCTGCAAATCTTTAAGGATAGAAAAAAATAAAAAAATAAAAAAGATAAAGGAAAAAAGGAAGTGACTGTAGGTCTTTCAGTGAGTGGAAATAGAATTTTCCACAATCTATATACTCCACAGGGGTCCATTCCTCTCACAGTTGGTGGCTGTTCTCCCCAGCTCTAAGCCCCAGAGCTCCCAATAACATTAATTGCTTCAAAGCCCCTGTCTTGAGAAGTAGATTTCACTATAGTAGGAAAGTTAGAAGTTAATTTCTATAAAAATAAACACACCTGAGTTCGGGAGAGGGGCTAGGGGATGAAGAGAGGTTGATTAATGGGTACAAACATACAGTTTGATAGAAGAAGTAAGATCTAGTGCTTGAAAAATTAGTAGGGTGGCTATAGTTTACATTACCTCTTATGTATTTCAAAGTAGCTCAAAAAGAATAATTCCAATGTTGCTAGCATAAAGAAAAGACAAGTATTTATGGTAATGGATATCCCAATTACATTGATTTAATCTTTCCAAAATATACAGATTGCATTAAATTATCATATGCACCACCAAAATATGTACATCTATTATGTATCAATAAAAAAGATAAAGAAAAATATAAATCCTCCTGGAACACATGTAGAAAATCTCCTAGGTCTCCAAGTTAGAAATATTAATATACTATTTTATGAAGATGTATATTTTGATGGAATATATAATTTCTTTGCTCTCTGTGGAATATTATCTCATTGTCATAATTTTCTTTGAACCACAGAGTTTATAGGAAATCAAAGCCAAAATCATCAAAGAATACTTGGATACCTTGATATCAGTAATCAGTTCTTTATAATCTGCTACAGACTTGGGATATTGCTTGCATTTTATTTTGTTGCTCTGCACATAAAATAGTTTATTGTAAATTACCTTGCATATCCAGCTCTATATTATTTCAGCATTAAACAGAACTCCTCAAAGTTGGTTTCAGGTTATTTTATGTTGATGTTATCCTGTGCCTCACAGCTGCCTTTTCTCTAACCTGTCTGAAGAGCCGGCACTAATCCATAATGCACTGCACCTGCTATTAGATTCCATGAACTCAGAGATTGATATACACGGAGAAGGAAAGCTCATTAACCAGACTAGGTGTATGAAAGTTCAGCAGACAGCACACGGAGAAGTTTATCATTGCAGTTCCATTATACTCTACTGTCAATTTCAAGTACACCACTCTTTCAGGCACATATTTTTTGTTCACCTGAATTTGCAAGTGGCCAACAGAATAGGTGAGGTTTAGTGAGTCTAGGCACTGCTCTGAACTTTGGAAAGTGTAATAACTTTTCTGGCTCCTGAACTGCTATTTTAGAGCATTCTAGAATCTGAGCCTCTTGAAACCTATTTGTCAAGAAAACAGAAAATTCTATTTTTATATTGCTCTTTGTGTAGCATGAAATTAAAATGAGTAGAAAAAATTAAATCCTGTAGGACACATTAATTTCAAGCTTTTATATTTATTGTGGAAACCATCTGATAAGACTCCCGACTGTTTTGACTATTTTCAGTTGCTGCATATTTTATAGGGTAGTGTCTCAACTTGAATGATGGTGGACTACCTGGTGTAAGCTGTTTCACCTCATACATGATTAAATTATATTTCTTCCTGTCTGAACAAAGATTATTTGAAAATACAGGAAGGATTCGGCACCAGGGAAATGCATGTTAGTATTTGACAAGTGTGGAACAGTGCAGAAAAATATCAATATGTGATGAAGACATGCTAAGAATCTAAGAAAAATAAGAGGGAGTTATCTGAATGTTAAATAGACAGATGTCAAAGTATGCTTTTGAAATCCCATTCAAATGGCCCTCAGATCATTTAATTTTCAATTGTTAGGCTCATTTGGGCAAAGCAACTTGGTATCCAGGGAAATCAAGAAACCCCATTCCTTGTAGTTGGCTGAATCAAAAAATATAATACATAATAGTAACAGGAGTTCATATGTGAATCAAGATGTAAAACTTTATTCCAACTCATATTTTCTGTTTTATGGTAGATTATAAAATAATGACATGTTTTGAAATGTGTCAAACTATGAAAACAAGATTTATCTCTGATTGCCAGTAAGAGTCAAAATTAAAAAAATAAAATAAAACTGTTGAAAATGCAGAAAGAAAAAAATATCAGAGACTTTCGAACACAGAATAGATACAGTTGTATTGTAGAAAGGGCCAACACAAAATAATGTGAATCCTCAAACTGGAAGCTGAAGAAGGAAAGAAATAATACTGACTTTGTTGTGGCATTTGCCTTTTGGACTGCAGAGCAAAGTTGTAGATGTTATAAACCAGAAAAACAAAATGTGAAACTTTTCAAGGTTATTTAATCCAGTCTCCCTCCTTTAGGCAGATGAATTCCCAAGGCGATAAGAAAGAACTATAGAGTTGTTGATTCTATTTTAAAGTACTCTAGAGGGGGAAATTCCAGGACATTGCTTTATATATTTTTTCCAGCTTTTATTAACCTCGTAGGATGCTTACATACATATGAATTCAGTAACTACTAATCAAAATTCAAAATGGTCCTGCAAAATCTGGAAATTATATTTCAGTATACAAGTAATGGGAAGGTCTTTTTTTCTCTACTTCCCTCAATATATCTACCATTAGATATCTTACAATTTTATCTCATCCTTTAATTATTAAATATGTTGACAAACTACTATTTCCCCATTTCCTCCGATCTTATAATTATAGATTAGATCCAGATTTATAATGCTTGTAATATTTAAAATTAACTCGATTTGTGGATGTGTGTGTGTTTTATAGTGAGAGAGATGTAGCCACGATTTAATTGTATAAGAACATAGAAATCATGTATTCTTAGTATAAGATGAGATATTAGAAGCTCAGTAATAGATTTCAATTTCTACAAAATTTCTGTTTGGACAGCTTCAACAACAGGGAACTTAATATGTCATGATTGCAGCCCACACAACTTTCTGACAGATTTAATTTATTCTTATATAATATTTATCCTTATATTATCGTGAGATTATATTATTATTTTATTTTAAAATGACTAGAGGCTTTTCATTATTTCCTTTTAAATTTCACCTTGTTAGATTTGATTTCTTTATTCTAATATGCTAACCAAAACTAGATATTAATATCATAATCTGGTGTATTTACTTTCACTGTCAGCTTTGTGTCAAGCTAGTATGTCCTTATTCATCCACTGATAAACATACAAAAACAACAGTACTAAGTACAGAAAACTATCAATCATTTTCAAATTCACAGACAAAATTACCACCCAAGAGAGATGTCATACATTGTGCCTATAGCATTTCTATATGATTAAAGTATAGATGATTAATTGAAAAGGAAATCTAGTATATATTGACTTTTATGTTTTAGAATTTATCCTAACATTATTGATCACCTCTTCTACCTGCAGGTTCCTACAAACATCACTTTTACACACTGAGAGTCAGCTGGGAAAGTAGGTAGAGAAAATGGTAGTCTCTGGGTGATTTCATATATGTTGAATACTTCCCACTAAAAACACATTTCCCCTGGGACTTTGATACTTAGAATAATGTATTCATGTATCTCCCCTTTAAAAGTCAGCTTTGTTAAACAGAAATATTCTTCAGAGTCCGCATATTATTTCATATCAATAATTTTAATTTTCAAATTAATTAACTTATAGTTCTTTCTTCAGCATGGTTTGGGTGAAAGATATGAAAATATTCTTTACTCTGACAAAGAATTAAGTGATGATTAGAAGAAAAGAATGGAACAGAGAAGGCTGGCTTATTGTTTTCTTTTTCTGGTTACTTCTTTCCTCATACCATTCCTGGCTTCCTCCTTGCCAGGCTTGTTGGAACCTTAAATTTAAAATAGTAACTCATCACCAAGAAGCCGTAATATTTACTTTCTCAACATTAGTGAGGTAAGTATTAATCATAGCCCATCACCTATCTGTTTATGAGAAGACACTTACACGGAGAAAAACCAAGTGTGAATTGTCTTTTCTTTCATTCACTTCTTCCTTCTCTGTGTTCCCCATTTTCTTTCACTCACTCCAAGTCTGCCTCCCACATTAAGTTCCTCATCTGGTGTGATGGTTAATCTTACGTGTCAACCTGACCACCAGACCATGAAATGGCCAGATATTTGGTCAGACCTTATTTTGGTGTGTCCATGAGGGTGTTTCTGGATGAGAATAACATTTTAATTAGTCCAGTGCACAACCCTTGTATTGGGTAAAGCAGATTGTCCTCTGTAATGTGGGTAGACTTCATTCAAGCTGTTGAAGATACGAATAAAACAAAAAAGCTAAGTAAAAGGAATTTCCTTCTGCTTGACTGCCTTCACTTTGGGACACTGTTTTTTCTTCTCTGCCTTTGGACTCAAACTGCAATCTTGGCTTTCATTGGGTTTGAGACTGCTGGCATTTGGATGGGAACTGTCCCATCAGTTTTCCTGGGTCTCCCCAGCTTCTTGACTGTATATCAGATCTTGGGTCTTGACAGCCCTCATAATTCCATGAGCCACTTCTTTATAATCTCTCTCTCTCTCTCTCTCTCTGTATCTGTCTATCTATCTATCTATCTATCTATCTATCTATCTATCTATCTATCTATTTATCTATCTAAATCCTATTGGGTCTGTTTCTCTGGAGAACCCCAGCTAAGGCATCTGATAACTTCTGCCTATGCAGGCTGGGAATTAAGCTCCATTTGGCCTGGGCTCTACCAGATGCTACCTGTAGTCTGTTTCCCTTGAGATCTGAGCAGTATCTACTCAGATTGCGTGAGGCGACACATAGGCCTTGGTTTGAGCAACATTGTTCCTTAAACAGTCATCTTTATGGACTACTGTTTGCTTGATCTATACTTCATCCCATATTAGGATCTGCTATCTTATCCATACTACTGACCCTCTTGACTGTCTGTTCCTGCTGTGTCTATCCTGGTCTCTATCATTTATCTATGTATCATATTTTGAGCTCACCATCAATTTACAATGACAAAGCAAGAACTCCCCATCTTTCATTATCCTATTCTGCCTAAAATTAAAATAAATCTGTGTAGCAATGTTAAGCTTTTAAAAGTGAAGTTTATAAAACTTAAGTATAGTTTGGTTAGTTCACAAGTGGTAAACACGGAACTACTAGAAGCCAAATAGTCTTTTATGTTATTTAAAATCTTGAGATTTATTTTAAGTTCAAATCTCCAAATTAGGCTCTATGAGGGGCACTGGGTTCAAAATATTTAAAAACAGATGCATAATCTATGTCTTTACTGACAAATAGTCAGACAAACATTCGAGTAATAAACACCAGTAACAATCACACCTGGACAGGAGGTCCAGGGGAGGCAATGGCCAGTGTTCTGAAAATTACTGACTTACCCTAAGGACATGACTAGGGAATATATGTGTCAGGAATGTAGCCCCAGAATGAAAAGGGTATGATGAAGTGACCCTTACCTCTGCTGAGATTAAATTCTCGGTAAGGAAAGGAATGAAGAGAGAGGTTTCCACTTGCTTTAATTAATATTTACATCTCAATTGTTAAAAATTATTTTAGAATATCCTTGATGTTTTAAAAACATATATACAAAAGATGTCCATTTTGAAATGTGCACAAAAATTGAAATATCTCAGATATAGGTTTCGTAGGAATACTTTTGAGGTACACTGAGGATTAATTCAACTAGCTTGTTATTCAGAAGTACAAGCAAGTTCTGAGAAATGAAGTTTCTTGCTAAAGATCATAGAGCATCCACGCTCCTGTTCCAAGTGTGGTGCCATTATACCCAACACACCTTTTGTTTTGTTTTGTTTTGTTTTGTTTTTAATAGTCATGCATTTGTAGGGGAAGACAGTTTAATTACTCATAACCCGACAAAGCATTTTTGCCCTCACTTTCCTATCTTCCCATCAAATTTAGAAGTTTCTATTTTCATACAATGTGAGTTTTTTTTTTTTTAGGAATTTAAAATAGTGTATATGAATTATCTAATGTAATTTATTTTAAACACACCTAGAGCTTTACCATAGCCAACTTAGCTATAGCTTTTTTCAAAGTATATCTTTTTATTCAAGTATAAGACTTTCTTCCATGAAACAAAGTGGGCATAGCATACGGTTCACTATTTCATATTTTCTGTATATACTGGGACATGAATGAGGACATGCTTTCCTAAGACCTCAAAAATGGAATCATTGCAGGAGAAGAAATTAGAAAGCTGAAATAATCACAACATTATATAATGTTGGGATTCCCACACTGCTATACCATTGTACCTCTATTTATAACAGGAAATAAAATTATAACTATAAAAGATGAAAAGACACACATACAAAAGGGTCAAGCTCTCTATTTTAGATTAAGAAAAATTAGCAAAGATTTAAAAAAATGAGCTTCAGATCATCCAAGTATACAAAGATAATACAAAGCTGTCTAGTTTTAATTCAGCTTTATATTGTGGCCACTTTTAGAAACTGAAGTAAGTGTGCCTACTGAGATCTCCAGCCACAAGCAAACTTAACTTATGGGCCTAACAGGCTCCTCTGATAAAATTACAATTTTTAATTTTGGGCTAGAGACTCACATATCAATATTTCATTACTATGATTAAAAAATAGAAGCCAAATGAGATATTATATAATATTTAATTATTATATTAAACACACGGTTCTTAAAAATATGTGGTTTTCCTGACTATCAGAAGAGAAACAAACTATTTAGAGATGCAGTCTAATTTATTTGCAGCAGTGCTAGAATTTACCAACTGGTTTTGTGAAGAAGTTCTGAAATAGCTCTAAGAGGGAAATAGCACTAAATGCCTACATTAAGAAAAAAGAAAGATATCAGATAACAAGCTCAATTTTGTATGTCAAGGAACTAGTCAAAGAAGAACAAAATAAGTCCAAAGTCAGCAGAAAGAAGAAAAAAAAGTATTGCAGCAAAAATAAATAAAGTAGAGATGAGAAAAATATAAAAGATCAATGAAACTAAGAGCTGGAATTTGAAAAAGATAAATAAAATTAGCATGCATTTAGCGAGACTAAGGGAAAAGGACAGAAGACTCAAATAAAATGAGAAAGAGGAGATATTACAACTAATACCACAGAGATGCAAAGGACAATAACAGACTACTATGAACAATGATATACCTAACAGGTTAACCTAGAAGAAATAGATAAATTCCCAGAAAGATACAACCTACCAAGATTGAACCATGAAGAAACAAGAAATCTGAACAGACCAATAACGAGTAAGGAGAATGAATTGTAATTAAAGGTCTCTTAGCAAGGAAAAGCTCAGGACTTAACGGTGTCATTGATGTATTTTATCAAAAATAAAAAAAAGAAAAATTAGAGAATTAACACCAAATCCTTCCCAAACTCTTGCAAAAAATTTAAGAGGAGAGTACACTCCCAAACTCATTTCATGAGGCTAGCATTACCCTGATATCAAAGCCAGTTAAGGGCTCTATAGGAAAAGAAAATTACAGGGTAATATTTCTGACAAACACAGAGACAAAAATTCTCAATGAAATTCTAACAAGCCAAATTCAATAGCAAATCAAAATGTTAATACACCATAATCAAGTGGGATTTATCCCTAGGATGTAAAAATGTTTCAATAAATGCAAATCTATAAGTGTGATAAGCCACATTAATAAGATGAATGAATGACAAAAATCATATGATCATCTCAATGGAAGCAGAAAAAGCATGTAACAAAATTCAACATCCGTTCATCATAAAAGCTCAACAAATTAGGTATAAAATGCATCACAACACAATTAGTGCCATATATTACAAACTCACAGCTAATGTCATCTTTAGTTGTGCAAAGTTGAAAGCCTTTCTACTAAGATCAGGAGCAAGAGAAGGATGTTCACCCCAACTGCTTCTATTCTATATAATAATAAAAGTTCTAGCCAGAAAAACTGGGCAAGAGAAAGAAAAAAAAATACACCCAAATTGGAAAAGAAAAAAGTTAAATTGTTTCTGTTTGCAGATGACATGATCTTTTATATAGAAAACTCTAAATATTCCTTGAAAAAACTGTTAAACTAATAAATTTAGTAAAGTTGCAGTATACAAAATCAACGTACAAAAATCAGTAGTTTCTGTACACTGACAAGGTATCTGAAAAAGAGACAAAAAAGGATCCCATTTACAATAGCATAAAAAAAATACTTAGGATTGGAAGAATTAGTATTGTTAAAATATCTATATTACTCACAATGATCTACCAATTCAATGAAATTTTTGTCAAAATATTAATGACTTTTTCACAGAAATATAAAAAACAATTCTAAAATTTCTACGGAACCACAAAAGACCCAGAATAGTCAAAGCAATCTTGAGAAACAAGAAGAAAGCTGGAGACATCATATTATCTAACATCAAACCATATTACACAGCTATGGTAATAAAAACAGCAAGGTACTGACGTAAAGAGTGACATAAAGACCACTGAAACAAAGCAAACAGTCCAGAAATAAATCTATGCACTTACAGTCAATTGATTTTTGTCAAAGGTTGCAAGAACACAGAATGAAGAAATAACAGTCTCTTCAATAAACAGGTGTTGGGAAAATTGAATATCCACATAGAAAAGAACAAAATTAGACTTTTATCTCACACCATATTTAAAAATCAACTCAAAATGGACTAAAGGCTTAAATCAAAGACCTGAAACTGGAAAACTATTAGACGGAAGTATAGGGAAAAAAGTTTTTGACATTGGACTGGGCATTGATTTTTTCTTTTTCTTTTTCTTCTTCTTCTTCCTCTTTTT
>NW_016804424.1:2947122-2984821 GCF_001698545.2 Rhinopithecus bieti | reverse complement strand
TTTTTTTTTTTTTTTTTGGTATATAAATCCCAAAGCCCAGACAACAGAAGCAAAATAAACAAATGGGATTGCATTAAGAAAAAAGCTTTTTTAGCTTAACTAAAAAGCTTTTGCACAGCAACGAACATAAATAATAGACTGAAAAGACAACCTATGGAATGAGAGAAAATATTTAAAACCATATATCTGCAAATGCTTAATATCCAAAATACATATCAGGAACTCAAACAACTCAATAGTAAGAAAAGGAATAACTTCCCTCAAAAATGGGCAAAATATTTGAAAAGATATTTCTCAAAGGAAGTCATACAAATGACCAACAGGTATATGAAAAAATCCTAACATCATTCATCATCAGAGAAATACAAATTAAAACCATAATGAAATATCACCTCATACCTGTTAAAATGAATATTATCAAAAAGATTGAAGATAACAAAGTTGGCGAAGATGTGGAGAAAGGGGAACATTTGACCACCGTTGGTAGAAATATAAATTACTTCATCTATTATGGAAAATACTATAGAGATTCCTTAAAAACTACCATATGATCCAACAATCCCTTTACTGGGAATGTAGCCAAAGGAAATGAAATTAGTGTGTTCAAGACACATCTGCATTCTCATGTTCATTGCAGCATTATTCACAATAGCCTAAATATGATCAATCTATGTGTCAATTGACAGATGAATTAATAAATAAAATGTGGCACATGTATGTATCTATATATAAAATAAAATATCATTCATCCTTAAAAAAGAAGCAAATCTTGTCATTTGTGACAACATAAATGAACCAGGAGGACATAGCAAAGTGAGTAAGTCAGGAACGGGAAGACAAATACTTCATGATCTCACTTATATGTAAGATCTAAAAAAGTTGAACTCTTGGGAGGCCGAGGCGGGCAGATCATGAGGTCAGGAGATTGAGACCATCCTGGCTAACACGGTAAAACCCCGTCTCCACTAAAAATACAAAAAATTAGCGAGGCGTGATGGCGAGCGCCTGTAGTCCCAGCTACTCGGGAGGCTGAGGCAGGAGAATGGTGTGAGGCGGAGCTAGCCGTGAGCCGAGATCTCGCCACTGCACTTCAGCCGGGGCTACGGAGCGAGACTCCCTCTCAAAAATAAAAGAAAAAAAGTTGAACTCATAGATCCAGAGAGTAGGATGCCAGTGGCTGGGGGAAAGTTCGTGCAAGGGAGCAAAGTTCCAGTTAGATGGGATGAATAAGTTAATAGTTAATAATAACATATTGTATACTTAAAAATTGCTAAGATAATAAATATTTTAAATGTTCTTGTTACAAAAATAGTAAGAATGAGAGATGATAGTATGTTAATTAGGTTGATTTAATTATTTCACAATGTCTACATATAACAAAGCATCATGTTGTACTGTAAAATAAACACTTTTATTTCTCAATTATACCTTCATAAAGCTGAAAGACCTAACTTGAAAAAATTAACAGTGGAAAACATCGCTACTCCTTTACTGCTAGAAATACATTTTCACTATCTACATTACAAAGTAAAAACCCTGACTTTGTAATCAAATCTACTGAAAAATCAGTCCCCAAAGTCAAATGTTATCAATAAAAGTATTTTAATGTAGATTTAAATGCATGACCAGTAAGATGTACTGTAAATAAAGAAAATAAATATTATTTAGTTTAAAAGACAGGATAATAAAACACATTTGAAAACGCTAATCTTATCGTAAGATGCATGCATAGAATACATACTGGGTTTAGAAGGATTGTGAGAAAAAGTTCACCTCCTCTGATACTTTTATCCAGTTCTTGGGGTCCTCCTGGATATTCTTTGTAGAAAATAGTGTGAGTGAACAACCCACAAGTCTGTCGAGGGAGGACCTGAGTAAAAGAGGGGAAAAACAGCACACGGACATGATTTAATTAGGAACGTCACCACTATCTCATAACTTTAGAATCTGCAAATTGTAATTTCCTATTAGATTTTCTAGGTTGCTAAAGTCAAAATCTTATTATAATCACAAGTTGATGTTTGGTGTAATTCTGTAAATATTAAGGAAGTTTCCATATCAAAGGCATAAAAAATAAAGGTAAAATAATTTTCAGTTGGTTTTATAAATCTAACCCACCACCTGTGTTATGTTAAATGATTACGGAAAATGCAGAGCCTTCTTAGGGTTAATTTCATCCAAAGATGGAAATTCTCCAAGGTTACATCTTTCATGCCATTAGGTCATCACTCTCCTTGCTTCTAAAATCAAGTCCTGCATTGTAAAGGTATTCAAGTTCTGGGATTCAAACAATTGGTTTTCATAACCCCTTCCACGCTGGCTTTGTTTTCACTACACTCTGAATTTAAATTTTATCACATAGTAGTCAAATTATTTAGTGATTACTTCTGGTATATTTTGTGGTTGTTTCTTCTGTAAATATGAATGTTTAATAAAGAAAGCAAAAAAGTAATTTTATTCCAAAACCATATTTTGAATAACAAACTACTGGTAATTTAATGGACAAACGCATCTAATTGCCTAGAGTTGTTTTTTTTTAATTATTTGCTTAATTATCATAAGGGTTAATCTTAAATTTAAGATAAATAAATGCGCATAATATTGGTTAAAAAGAATGCTTTTATTTCATAATATGTTGAATGGTCATTCAAGGCAAGGAATTAATGCCATACAAGATGCAGTGATGTTTTGGATATAGAAGATAAAGGAAAGGTAAAGAGAAACTTAGGTATTTTCACTATGATTTGAAATTATGTAAGTAATTCTGTTTATACCTTCTGGATTTCTATGGCCATCAATGTCACTATTTGCATTGACAATAGCTTTTCTTAAATTTGAGGCTTCTTCAGGCCTTCTGGTACCAATTTACAATAAAATAAAGCTTCACGACTAATAAATATTGTGTGTCAGCTCTGGTTAGATATGTGTGTGTGCGGTTGCTTTACTCACAGATAGTGGTTAGATAGAAAAATAAATCATAGATAGATAGATAGATAGATAGATAGATAGATAGATAGATAGATGATAGATGGATTTAACAGCAATATGAATAATGAATTAGGAAGGTGTAAATATTTAAATGAGTGAGAACAGTTTGTAAACCAATGCTCTGATCTTGGCAACTAATTATGAAAACATCATCTAAGTCACTAGAAGTAGGGATACTTGTTTTAAAATAGTCTATTTTATCTCAAAGTGAGTAATATATTTTTTTTTTACAAATGAATGATTGTAAATTGCCATCTAAAATCCAATTGGTTTTATTGTCACTTATAGGATTCCTACATCCTATTATTTTTCAATTACTATATCTGAAAAGAAAACACATACCTCCCTTTTGGAGTATGTAAGGAAAAGACAAAAAAAACAAAAACAAAAAAGAGCAGTATTCTTAGATACTTTTAGTGTCTGAAAGCCAAAATAAACTGAGTGGATAAATTTAACTCTCAGATGCTCTTTGTTACATTCTGTCTGTTGATAGAATAACAACTTGAGAGGTGTTTTCTTGATCCATGGAGCCTTACTCTGCCTGTAAAACTCTCAGTAAAACCACCCAACCAAATAGATAATGAGAAATTTCCTAGGAAAAGTACAAACCCCCGGGCAAAATTTCAACACTGAAACTACAGTGGATAATCTATACATAATTCATTCCTGTTAGTTTCAGCTTGTTTTAGATTTGCCAAAGCCACTCCACAGCTTAGGAGCAAGCCTATAGCCAAAAGATGTGTTAATGCATAACCAGTCACCATTGAGATATGTTGGTCATTTCTGATAATCATGTAAAAGAGGTTTGAGGTTACATCCTTAGAGGAAAGGGCCCTCTGTTTTCATTCCACACGTAGATAATAACATCTTTTAATATACATGGCCCTTTGTGCTCACCATGATGCTATTGTGAATGAAGCCCTTTCTGTACCGGGCAGGTTTCAGATGTGGATATTCTTCAGTGCTGGTGACTTGAATACCCCAGACCTTCTTCCAAGCTGCATACAGCTGAATGTGAACCGGGTAGACCCCTGAGTGATGTGGGGCCACAGCATAGCCCATGTTGATTGGTATTCCATGTTCCTAAAAGAAAGCCAGAGCAACATCATGATGGAACATGGCCAATTAATTCAGTGAAAATCATTTCCACCAACATCTATTTAGAATACATTGAACTCTATGTTAAATTTGAGAATTAAAAATCCAGCAAGGTAGAGGTTTTATCTTCAAGCAGCTCATAATCTTATAGAACTCTGAAGGCATAACAGATATAGTCATTACTTTGGGCATGTGGTGTGTGGGTGAGATTAATTTAAAATTTTGAATATGTAAAGTTTTGGGAGAAGATAAGAAGTGAAATTAGCCTTTCCTTGGATAAATATGGGGTGTGGGGAAAGGTGTCATTTGAGGAAGCGCCCAAATATGAAGGATGAAAGTGCATAGAATGTGTGTATACATGTGTGTGTGTGTTGTGTGTGTATGTGTGTGTGGTGTTGAAGAAAATCAGAAAGGTAAGTATGAATAATGAAGTGGTGAGCTTTTACATTTAAACCGAAGGATTTGGGATTAATTTGATTTCAACAAGGTAGATAAGGAAGCCCTCTGAGCCTGGAGGACCAAGATCTGCTCTGAGTGACAACATGGTAAGATAAACTGTAAGGGGGAGAAAATGAATAAAGGCTATGCATTAGGAAACTACTTCTATGGTGCCAATTAGGTGAAGATAGGTAACTAAATTCAATCATTTATGGTCAGATTCAAAGGCAAGAGATTAATACCATACAAGATCCAGTGATGTTTTAGACATCCAGAGTAAAGGAAAGGTAAAGGTTAAGATTTTCTCCTTGGTTTTGAACCTAAACAACTCAATTTATTTTTATAAAACCTACACTTTACTATGAGATTCCTGGGTAAACTGTCAACTCTAAAAGAAAACAAGTATAAATTTAAACAAGAATATAAAAAAAAATTGTCAAAGAATGGGATTATATTTCTAGGTACATAAAATAGATCTGCAGTTTTCTAATTTCTGCTTCTTTATATCCCTCCCTTTAAATGCTTATCTGCTTTAAAAGACTCCTTGTAGGATTGAATGTCATCAATTGAGGTTATAAATGACAATGCACAGTCATATATGAAAGCTGATTGAATCAATAAACAGAACACAAAAGTGTTGACTTGACAATTGCCATTTATATTTTCTATTACATGGTACCCAGCATAGGAAAAGAATTCAGTCTGGTATAATAAGCAAATAGCGAATGGATCACATATCTACAATGCCTTAGTCATACACTATACTCAGCTCAGAAGATGAACCCTAAATTTTTCACAAGTCTCCAACATTCTTCCTTTCATGTAATGACCCTCATTGTATAGCCAAAGTTACCTCTCTTTCTTCAAGACTATGGGTGTTTTCTAACATCTATTACAGTAAATGACTCTGTAGAAGACTGAATAATGAAATCAATGCTGTAAAATGAGCTAGAGTCTTTTGCTAGACACTGGGGAAAATTTCATTTCTTGATCTGTGCAGAAGAAAAATGCTTCTTCCTAGCACTTGTGTTTCCAATACAAGGCAAAGCTGGAAAAGTCCAGTAATAAAAGTACTTGGAAACTACCAGAGAGGACAGGCAACAGTTGTTACCCTGATATCATTAAGGGACATGTACTGGGACAGCCTTAGTTCTCTCAGGTTTGTTCCATGCTCCCCAATGAGTGATCACAATGTGTTTTGAGGATAAGCAATCCTCCAGCATCCTTGTGGATGCATTGGGTGTGAGACAGAAATGTACTTTATGAGAAAAATCTAGAGACAAACATGTCCAAACTCAGAGCTCTGTCTGGTAAATAGAATTTGTATAAATGTGCCTAGAGAGGTGCTCCTGATTCACAAGAAAAGGGAATCAAACCTGTTATTCTCCTTTTTACTCTCTCAAGTGATTCATACTGAGGTTTTATAAAACTTGTCCCACAATGTGAAAAGTGACAAAATCAACAGTGTACAAATCCTAATAGTCTTTAGTAATCACTTTGTTAGTCCTCATTCTCTACAACTGTATAAATTTTACTCTAAATTTGGGGCCTAGAAGGTTAGATAGATTATGTGAGTGTCCTAGATACAAAACAATGAAAATAAAATCAGCAAAAGTATTGAAATATCAAACAACTATATCCCTCAGGAAAAAAAAAAAAAAGAGAGACGTTTCACTTTTGATAAGTAATAAAATTAATTGAAGAACTTTCATAAAAAACAAAAGGTAAAAAGCGACTGATTTGGTGAGTAGGGAGGAGGGGCAGTAAAAATATTCTACTATATTTATTGATTTCTAGGGGTCCAGTGTTATACTGTTATAAGGTCGTCTTATCACACTGGCAACTGGAGCTCAATCAAAATAGTAAATCACACTACATAATTAGGAGTTCATGCTTTTTCAATCTAAATGACAACACAAAGTGAGAAGTAATTCCCTAGCAACTCTTTAGCTGTTGTCATGGGGCTTACTGACCGAGAAGCTTCTATTCTTTACTGTCCAGGGCTTAAAATCTACTTCGCAGAGACTTGACCAACTAGAAAATCAACCAAGCACCATACCTCCACAAGATCACAAAAATTACAAAATTTGAAAAGCCTTCCAATGTAAATATAGGAAGCACTCGAGACTTTATAAAAATAGACACATAAATGACAGAAAACAAATAAATTCAAATATGGCTTTAATTATTTATTAGAACAATGTCTCTTATAGGATCTATGGAGTCTATACTACAATAAGACATGATATCACAAATATTTAGAGGGGTTTAACTTGATCTAATGTTTCCAGTCCATTAAATCCCAGTTGGTTGTGAAATGAGACATTGCAGTAACTTACTATATAAAAAAGATCACCATTTTTCAAAAACTAGAATAAAATAAAATGTATTTAGCACTGAAGCTGTAACAGCAACTGAAATATAACGTCATTTAATTTTCCCTTGATAACTCCTACTGATCATATCTTCTTTTAATTGCTTAGTACCTGATATTGAAATGGGATAGTCCCCTTGGGTTGGCTCGTGTACTCAGCCCACAGCTCTCAATTCCTCACAGGACGGGGAGCATGCAGGTGAATGAGCAGGTGCAGGGGCCGGCATGAGTGTTTCTGGGCACCGGCAGGATAGTTGCAGTGCGCTCTTTTAGCTTTGCCGTCCATGGATGGCTTAACAGCTCAGTGGAAGGTCAGGTGACAGCCTTTTGCACCCACCCTCTTGGTACCCAAGTTCTTGTCCAGTGTCGAGGAAGAATCAGGTCGCATGAAGGAATTGAAGGGTGGTGAATGTGGGGGATTTTATTGTTTATCCGTGGCCGAACACTTCTCCAGAGTCCTGCTGTCAAGCTGGCCCTCTGAAATCAAACTGCTACTCTCTGGCATCCAGCTGCTTTTTCTCTTCTCTCTTCTGGTGCTCTGCTTTGCCGCTCAGCGGCTCTCCGGCTCTGCTGCCCCTCTGCCAGTAGAGCCTGGGGTTTTTATGGGTACAGGATGGGGTGCCGGGCAGGCCAAAAAACAACATTCAAGTGGGAAAACAGGAATGCATGTTCTCACTTTGCGCCGTGGTCCCAGGCTTGAGGGTGTGGCCCTTGTTCGGAACCTCCTTCTTCTACCTAGTATTTTCCTGCTTCATGTCTGTGTCAATATTTATGAAGTACTTTTACATTTATGTCTAATATGAGTCTCATAATCATTCTATGAGGAGGACTGGATGCTCCTCTAAAATGTGGAAACAGAGGCTCAGAGAAGGCATACAGCTGGCTTATATTCACAAGTGTCAGAGCTATACTTCTACCCAAGTTGTCTAGATTCATCGTCTTTGCTTTGGCTTTTTCACTAAGATGCTTCTACTGTGACCCCTCCCCTCCTCAAAGTATGAATGAAGACACTTGACTTACAAAAGAGAATTGATTTTAATATGCATGTTTCTAAACTGGATCTCCTGTTCACTTTTTTTTTCCCCCTTGGAGAGGTTATAAAACAAAGTCTACATTTCTCAGACTCCTCTGCAGCTATCATTTTTTATGAAAATGAGTTTCAGCCTATTAGAAGTACTCAGGACCAGTGTCAGAAGGCAGTAGGAAGTCAAATCCTAAATCCTAAATCCAGCTCCTGGCTTCTGTTGCTGGCAGCAAGTTCTTGCAAATAAGCAGGTTTTTTCCAGCAGTATTTGGTGCCCATTTTCAGGGCAGTGGCAGAGACTTATTGTTTTTAACAGAGCTCCTGTTCTATATGGTTCTGAGAGTCCCTGCAGAGTACAGCATAGAATCTGCTCCACGAGTCCTTCCAAAGATTTTGGAAGCACTGAAATCATTAAATAAAGTCTTCTTGTTTAAAATAACTTAAAGTGGCTCATGTCACTTTAAACGCTTGGAAACCTGACTGCTAGAGCTGATCTTTGCCTATTTCTAATAAGTATAAAAAGATTTAGGAGCTTCTTGTGAGATGTCTATTGGTTTAAATTCTAAGAAAACAGAGGAAAAAATTGGTAAAACACTGCTCAATACTTATCCTGTAAAGTTGATTAACATAGTAAATACCTATTTTGCTAGCTGGATACTATTACGTAACGTATGTGAATGTTAAGTGTCATGTATTGAGTAGCCAGTGAATACCGTATAGAAAATAGGAGACTACAGTCATTTAAATGAAAAATACCAAATGCACATCAAAACAATTAAGTTCAACTACATTTGAAATAATTGTTTTTCAGTTCATGACTTCTGTCAATCACTTTGCTAAGTACTGGGGATACACTGGGTCTAAGATAGGGCTTCTACCTTCATGAAGTTTGACACCTGGAGACAATTGTTGAAATCAGATAGAAGTGTCTTAATTTTGGTTGAATTTTAACCTAAGATTATTTAAGTTTTTAAAAAATATATTATTAATTTTAACTTCTAAGCATTTTCCTAGCAGAAAAGAATGATATCCTTGACACAAACATCTATAGAGGTTGAAGTCTTCATCCTACTAACATTTCTTTAATAGATATTGAAATTAAAATAAGAAATTTATATCTAGGGGACTACAATTTTAATCTTCCTCGGGCTATTATTAGTAATTGGATAAATGCAATTGAACATAATAAATTGTGTCTAGGAAGCTTTTGATAAGAATGGAATGTGGATAATTACTGCTTGTGTTACAGTCATATTTCTAGTGATATGGCTGCACAAGCAAGTTTTTGACCCACTGACTTTATGTTGGTAAATTTTTCCGATACCCAAAATAATCAAATGGAAATTAGTATTGATGCTTCAAATAATGATTTTTGTAATGGATTTTAAATAACAGTTAATAAATGTGAACTTCAGAATCAAAAGTATTCCAAACAAGGTCATAATCTCATAAAATATGGAAAGGAATAAAGTACTCCTGGTCAATGATTATTACGAAAAAAATGAGTATCTTGAATTCTTGAATCAGTTTGTTTATATCAGTTTGTTTTAGTTTCAGAGTAGAATTGATATATATATACATAATTTGAATATACTTATATATACTTATATATAATATTTACATATATTTTATAATATAATTTATATGATAGAAATTATATTATATAATACATGTATATGCTAAGGATAACCTTAAAAGATAACATTACTAGATCCCATGTATTTCCCATAAAATTCATATAAAAATGTTTGAATGTTTAATAATAAGCTTAAATCATAAAAACAGGACAAATAAGTATTCATTCATACACCTAAATACACATTGACATATACAAATAATTTTTAAATGGTATATTTACACTACAATTCATATCTGCACTTTTACCCTCAGAATGGTATTTTAAAAGTAATAACCTAATTATGTAATCCACCAACATTAACTCATCCAGTGGTTCCTTGTTGTGTTCAGGTTAAAGTACAAATTACTAAACTTTGCCCTCCAAATATCAGTAATGATTTCCTCTTGGGTACATTCTCTGATTCTTTTCTCCCACCCTAGACTGAGGTTGGTTAGGTAGATTTGGGCCCTTATAGTCTTATATGAATATCTCTATATTAAAACTTTATTACATTTGAGTATCTCTGCCAATAGAACCTAACCTCTTCGTGTAGAGAGATTATTTCCTTTTTCACATAATTATATAGACTATTTTAAGTATATAATAAAATATTTATTATTCCAAACAGAGTACTAGAGCTTGGAGTCTGGAGGCTGGTTGGCTGGATTTGAATTTTGGCTTTGCCACTTATTAGTTGTATGACCTTGAGAGATTTATTTTTTTGTGCCTCAAATTTCTCATCTGTAAATCAGGTTAATAATATTAGGGGATTACATAGTTGGGGGGAATAGATGAGTTAATAATTCCTCTGCTTGAAATAGTGGCTACGAAGCCATGAACTCTATTTAAGTGTTAATTTCTTGAGAAAAGGTACATAGATCATTTTGGGAAAAATATCAACTTTGGGAAATGCAAGCACAAGGACCACAAACTTTAGCTAAGTATTGAAGCAGACAGGAGATTTAGACCGACAGCAAAATATATTCCTATTTGGAATGTATATTCCAAAATATATTCCACAGAGATGGAGCAGAGCTAAAATCTGGAATAAGAGTGGCCTGTCCGTTACCACTGCCACCTCTTTCCACCCTGCTGTATAACTTAGGGGCCAGAGTGTGTGAACTGTTTCAAGGGGTTCTCTTGCTTTCTTGCTTCCAGTTGAGTCTGGCAAATGGAGAATCCTAGTAGGAGATCAGACAGAAGAAAGAGTGAGGCTGGGATATTTGTTCTATTAAATCTTCTTATGCAATGCCATCTAAAGTTGTCAGACTCCTTCAATCAAAGGTTAAAACAACTGTCAAAGTGTCCCCAATCCCACATCACATATAACTCTCTCCATCTCCAGCCTGGTGATCTTTTCTCCCCTCTGCCCCTTCAAACTTTGGAATTTCATAGCTCTCCATCTGCACTGTGTTTAGTCTTAGGATACTACTTAAGCATTTCTCTATACCCTACTTATTCCTTTGTAAATAGTCTTCTTATTAAATCCTCTGCAATTGTCATTATCACTTCTAATCTTCTGGCACTTGATATGCTGCAAATAGTTTCTAGGAAATCTATCTTAGATCCTAGGAACACTGATGAACACTATGGTGAAAGCATACAATGTAGGTAACTTCACAAAAGGGGACAGATTTTCTTGAAAGAACACTGCTCCAATGGATTGATTTTGATTATCACAGCACCTTGGTGCCAGCATGCATTGTAGTGCTCCTTTGTGAAGATAACCACATCTTTAAAAAACGGGCAAACAGCCGAAAGCTTCACATGCAGAGGTAGAAGAAACGATAGGTGAGCATAAGAAGCATCCTGGTGCTGCATTTTTGGTCAGGCACTGACAGCTACTTTTCAGGAGACCTGACACACCACAGAGGGCCAGAGAATAAAGAGGACAGCTGGGCGCAGTGGCACACGCCTGTAATCCTGCACGTTTTGAGGCCAAGGCAGACAGATCACGTGAGGTCGTGAATTCGAGACCAGCCTGGCCAACATGGAGAAACCCTGTCTCTACTAAAAACACAAAATTAGCTGAGCGTGGTGGCACATGCCTGTAATCCCAGCTACTTGGTAGACTGAAGCAGGAGAATCACTTGAACCCGGCAGGCAGAGGTTGCGATGAGCCGAGATCGTGCCATTGCTCTCCAGCCTGGGCAACTAGAATGAAACTCCCTCAAAAAAAAAAAAAAAAAAAAAAAAAAAAAAAAAAAAAAAAAAAAAAAAAAAAAAATGGAGGTGCAGAGGATTTGGCTCATAAACATATAGGAATCATTTCCTAGACTTTACACAAATTGCTGGGCAGAAACTTGAAAAGTGAATGAAGGTGTCAATATAAAGAGGGGGAAGAACCAGCAAATGGTATTTTCTCTATTTTTATGATCCTATGTTTGTGATCCAGGAAATATGACTTGTAAAACCAGCCCACAATATATTTGGGATAATATATCCCCAGTGCTTAGCATAGTACTTGGTACATTGTTGGCATTTAATAAATAATTTTAAAGGAATTAAAAATATTATTAAAGAAACACATCATAGGTGTTTAATAAATTAGTGTGAAAAGGAAAAAATAAAATAATGACCGCATAAAGTAATGCACTTGTAGTAAAGAGATAATGCATTAAACAGTACCTTGTTGAACTGAAAGTACTGATTTCTCCTCCTAAATGCACAACTTCTAGGGAGTGACACTGGTGCTAAAGAGAATAAATCTCATTATCTATTTCTCCTTTTAATAAGGACTTGGATTCATATTGTCAACTTTGAAAATGATCCTAGAATCATTGATTTTCCACTGTGTTTAGGGGACTGAAATTGTCTTCTTGTTTTCATAAGTGATAAAAGTAATGACTATGTGACCCTGGAAATTGGCTAGGTCAGTCTTGACACTTTTTGGACTGAAGCCTAGCAAATGGTGATAAATCTCTGGAGGACTCTGTGTTACAAATGGATTTTTCTTTTGAAAAAAGAAATAGCATAGAAATGGCATTGCCTCTACAGTCTTGAACTTTCCAATCCTAAGTAGAGCTATTTTGGTCAATTGAGACACATCCCTTTAATATTCTTGACCCTGCTGAAGGTCTACTTTGCTGCTTAAAGGGGACTAACGGAAAAACCAGCAAATTTTCATTCACATTATATAAAACGTGCCATTTCTGTTGATTTGGCACTTGCTTTGCTAAATTTTGTGTTCCGAAGTCTTACTTTATTGACAATCAAAATGTGCAGCACATAGCTTATTAATTAATTTTATTAACAGTGAGGATACAGCACTGAAGAAAACAGCAAAATGCCTGCCTTCAGGGAGCTTACATATTAGCAGGGTGAGTCCAAGGTCATACAAAGAAGTAAGTAAAGTGTGTAATATATTAGAAGGTGATTAGAAATATGGAGAAAAATAAAGCAGAAATATAGAGTGGAATCAAGGGGTATGGGTTGCAAAATTAAATAGATTACTCAGCCATCATCTAATGGAGAAGGTAGTATTTTGAGTTAAGGCAAAAAGTTGTGATGGATTGAGCTATACAGACAATTTGAGGAAAACTATTCCAGGCAGAGGAAACAGCACAGATAAAGCCTGGTCATTTCTGAGGAATAGCAAGGATTCCATTGTTTTTGCAGCAGAGTTAGCAAAGGGGGAGATTAGCAAGAGATGATGTCAAGGGGCAGAGTTGCTTCAAATAGCTTTGAAAATTTTTCACTGAACAACTCCAGTGGGCACCATTCACATTTACCATGCTTTTCCAGAGGCTGTGCAATGCAGCAACACTGAAGAGAAGGAATGGGTACAGATCTTCTAGGTTTTCTTATATAAACATTGTTATGATGATTACATTTTTTCTGTAGATATTTTCACATACTTAAAACTGTGGTTACTATTTTATTTTTATTTTGTTATCATTGTATTGAAGTGGCAGTTGTAATAAGAGGAGTATGTGAAAGGTTTTCTTTGTGGGTTGATTTTTTTTTTCATTGAAATAAGAAACAAGATCATCAGCTGAGAGTAGGGATGAGACAATTTGTGTGGTAGTTTGAAGAGAGAGGAAATGATATAGAAGAGTAGGATTATGAATAAAATAAAACTTGTAATGCAACGTCTGGGCACCACTGAGGGTCCCCTTGGGGTCTATGGCCAGGTTTTAAAGTGAGAACACTTAAACACTGGTCCAAGATAGATTTATTTTCAGTAGTATAGGCATAAACTTGGTGTCAACCTGGATTTAACCAGGGTTGAGGCTTTATAGGGAAGTAAGATCAAAAGAAAGGTGTAAAGAAATTCAGAGCATGTGTAAAGGAATGAATGCTTATTATGATTGTCTCTTGAAAGAGGTTGAATAAGGAGGAAAGCAAGTGCCCAAGAAGAGTGAGGGACAACAAAGATGTATCATGATAGCCTGAGAAACGCAGAACTTCATTTTAGCCCTGCTCCCTTAATTGCAGGCCTGTGTTACATAGAGAGATGTTTTTAGATTTAATTTAGAAGCAAGAGAAAAGTTACAGGTGTTAAATATTAAGTTTCTAATAGTGCCATTAACCTGGACTAAATAATAACATTCATAATTCTTCCAGGTATTAAGTCAGGTGGAAATAAGAATGGTATTATTCAGCCCATTATTACATCATTTCTATAGTACTGTAGGCAGAAATGTGGAAGAACAAGTTACTCAAAATAATTTTGCTTAATATAAATCATAAAATTTTCACAATGTGACCTTCTGTAATTTCGTCTTAAGTAACTACTACATGTAAATATCTTGGCATATTTCTCTTCATTCTTAGTACTTCAAGTATTCATATGCAGCACACAAACAAAATATTAGGCTTTAAAAAATCTTCAATCTGATTGCACATTTTCATGGAGTAAAGCATTGAGTTCAGTGGAATAGCTGCGGATGCCTGTGTATGTGAAGAAGACAAGTGGAAGAGGGATAACTGTCCTTTTCAAAGCTGTCTACAGTGTGCTTCATTTTCTGATTACGAACATATTTCCAAACTTTTTGGATCCTTCTACAATTATAAATAGCAGCTGATGGGTTAGAATCATTAATTCAAAGACATCACTTTGCAGAAAGAGTAGATTAGCATAAACTACTACTTTCTCTTAGCAATGGAATTTTTTAAAATATTATTTTTGTTTCAAGCTGAGATTTCCCTTAGGAGGCATTTTCCCAACTTAATGTCAGCTTAACACATTTATGGGAAGATGTTTTAAACATTTGGTATATGCATGAGCCATCCCTCTGATTGTCACTTCCCTCCCCCGCCCCCCAAATACAAAGTGTTATTACGTTTTGTCCTTTTATGACATCCTGTGCCTTCTCTTACTTAAAATAATGATAATTTGCAATTTTGTGTAACCTTTACTACCAGGCAAAGCAGGTTAAATTTCATGAGTCCCAAAGTAGGTTCCTATTAATAAATGGTATCTATATACTCAAAGAATTACATGAATGATTTCATTTACTTGAGTAACCGACCATATAGATTATTAAATAATTATATTTTTCTGTAGACATGTTCACACATTTCAAACTAAAATCTTACAAATTATTACATTTTCATTTTGCTATCCTGTTGAAGTGATATCATATTTGGAAATAAGGTCATCAATACAGTTTTCATCCCTAAACAAGTTTACATTAAAAACCCCAATTCTCCTATGTTCTTAACCAGCTTTAATTCTCTCCACCGTAAACATATTTGGAAACAATTTCTTATATTTGAATATTGCTCAAGTTACTGCAGAAAAGACTGCAGAGAACTGCAGTGTCAACTACTTAAAAAAATCACGGAATGCTGAAAATGTTCAGCTACTATAGATAAAGTAGAAAGGACACCATCAGACGAAAATAATTTTTCAAACTCCAAAATGCAAAAGAGAAAAGAAAAAAGAGAGAGAAAGAGATGTTTTAACTAGTAGTTTGGAGGGATTATCCAATTTAAATAGTCATATTTAGTAGAGTAGTTAAATAATAATAATAAAACAAAAGCGGTAAATAATAATGTTTAAAAAATCATTGAAAACGTTGGCTCTTAATTATTTCACATTTAATCATTCAAAACAAGGGTGATCACTGAAACAGTGAAATTAAATTTTTTGAGAGCTAATTATGCTATTATTGACCACTTCAAGAATCCAATAACAAAATTGTTATCTAATAATTAATAACTCTCACTATCAATACTTTTTAGAAAGTATTAAAATATTATATTTTAGGATATTATTCTATATAAATATTCCTTTGAGGGTCTGCAAATTCTAGACAATGGGAACAACTTGAATATAAGCAAATCTCAAAATAATTTAAGAGAAAAACTCTAAGGGAAAGCATTAGAGCATGACATCGGATAGGGAATGGGTCCAGCCTTTGTACCACAAAAGGAACAATGCCAAAAACAGTAAATTGAAAAGCATAGGAGTTTTATTCTTATTTTTTTCTGTCATGTAATGGGGAACCTGTAGAGTAGTGGTTGCTAGTACTGGTTCAGCAGTTTAAGATTGCCAAAAGTGAGGATTCTCTTGGCATTTGCTCCACAGTTTTATGATGAATACTTTAGTTCCAGCCAATGGGAACATATAGCAGGTTAGAGAAAGAAACAAAAGCTAAGGGCAGAAGGGCAGAGCCCCAGCAATACCTAGCCTCCTTTTTTCTGAAGTTTTCCTGAAAGCTCCATACTGTAAGTTGTGCTTTCATCTGACTGGGCAAAACAGTGTTCAATGCCCACTACCTAAAATAAAAGCTGAGAAATTTATTCTTTTAACTGGATGGTTTGGCTCCACAAGCAAACTTTGGCTTTATTGAGTGAGGAAGAAAGTAAACATTGGCATTGGGTATACATTTAGAAGTGATGCCCAAGGATTTAAGACATCTGTAGCCTGAAACAAGAAGGTAAAAATATGGAATCAAATTCCCTGTTTACTAAGCAGTCTGCTTCCTATGTACAAAATATGAAGAATACTGATTTAGAAGATTCTAGGAGAGCAATAAATTATAATATATTCGTTAGGAACACGGGGAGGTGAGATGAGAAACTGGAAAATTGTTATTTCAAATGTAGAGCTCTAAGCAAAGGTCGTTTATACGTTCGATTTAGGGTACCTGAAGCTCCAACACCTAGGATAAAAAGTTCCTCCACATTCTGGACCACATGAGCTACTTGATCCCATCTTCTCCTAATTCCCAACACACAGCTTCCTCTAGAGCCAAATCAATTTATTATTTCTTTCTTCAACATTTTATCCACCTTTCCAAGGTTCATTAAGGCAAGAATACTGGAAATAAGATTTTATTGTCCATAAATTTCATATTTCTAAGGGTATAGTAGGTCACCAATAGTAACTGATGAAAATGTGCATTAGCTAAGAATTCATGAACTACTGTTCATCATTATGATTCCAATTTTATATAGTATCTTCAGAACCGTGTGTAAGTTAAGGTTTGGTAAAGTTTTGCCAGCAACATACTGCCTCTGTCACACATTTCCTTTCTTTGTTTGATACTTACAACTCTTTAAAAAATGTAAAACTTACTCTTAGCACACCAACCACACACTAAGAGACTGCAGGCCAAATCCCACAGGCAGTAGTTCCCAAAGCATAGATAGGTTGTTGCTAAACCTACGTGGATTTTACTAGAGGAGTGCATTAATTGGGCATAGTCTTGTGCTCATTCTGCTATGGCTCCCTCTGTATAAGGGTTCCCCTCTTGCTTTCTGCTTCATGCCCACCTACTCATTTTTCACAAACGTTATCAACTCAGTTGTTCATTTTTTTCTTGCCCTTATAACAAAACTGTGTCTCTTTTGTGGCTGTATTGTGTTCTGTACATTTCTCTCAAAAACCTAAAATGCCACTTTATTACTCTTCATGCTTTCTCCCCTCTCCCATCAACTAAGTAAGTAAAATCTCAGCATCTCGATCATTTTGGCATCCCTAGTGTCAAGTAAGGTGCTCAGCAGATAATGCATATTCATTATCTGTTGAGGAAAGGAAGAAAGGAAGTGAAGAAAGAAAAGAAGGGGAGAAGGAGGGAATAAAAGAGTTGAAAGTTGAAAGGAAGAAAGGAAGAAACAAGCAAAAACAAAGGACTGACAAATGAAAGGAGGGAGGTAGTTTTCACACTGAAAGTGTAAATTCTTGGACATAATTGGAAAACAATAATTTCAAAGATTCATGTGTTCACATGCACATGAGTGATTTCTTTAATTTTTTTACTTTTAAAAAGACAATTTTACCTCCATGTTCTTTTCTTGGAACGTTTGTTAAGATATTAGTTTTCTTCATTATTAAATACTTGTGACCATTTTCAGTATGGAGTTATGGATAGATGGAGAATTGCAAAGCAAATTAGAATGTCTTGTTTCTGTTTCCACCTTGAATATTACACAACCTTGAAAAATTTATTTGGCTCTTTCATGCATCATCAACCACTTATTTCAAAAGGAATGATAGCATGCTTCTTGAAGAAATATGGTAAAAGTGATGATAACCATAATGATAAAGGTGACAAATACTTTTGAAAAACTTATATGTCAAATACTTTGCTAAGAATTATGTATACATAAACATGTACACACAATATCCAATCCTCATAAAAACCTGTGGGGTAGGAACTACTGGCATACTTATTTTACATACTTGAAAATTAAAGCACAAGAATTTTAAGTAATTTGTCAAGGTTCTCCATATAATAATTGTCAAAGACAGAACTTGATCCAAGATTGGTCCGAAGCCAAATACAAGGGTTTGACTTCTACACTGAGCAGCTAAGTAATGACTCATGTAATGTGAACTCATATCACACAGGAAGTATCCTTTATGTATAAAAGTAGCTAAAATTTTGTTTTCTTCTGAAAAACATGACTTCTTTTGTATTTTGTGCACAGACCATTGTTCTGAATAAGTGAAATAATAGTTGTAGAAAATACTAATTTGCTTAAGCAAGTAAATTAAATATCCCCAAGTACATTAACTAGCTATCAGCCTACCTCCTGGGGGAAAACCTATGTTATAATTTTCATGTATCAGTATTTGAAAAGAATTGGAGTTCTTCTAGTTAATCTTAGAACATTATTTAAAAGCATAAGACTATAGAATGATCAAGGAAAGCAGAAAGAATGATTTTTAAGGCTTTATACTTACTAAGGCTTTCTACTTACCAAAAATAATAATAACAAGGTATCCAGAACAGACAGATGTAAATCTTGATAGATTTATGTTAATGAATTTTGAGTGATATAAATAGTTCATTTTTCAATTATTGCTGCTCGATATTGAATTGCATTCTGTAGGGGACATTTATGTCTTTGAGGTTAAATGTGTTCAGAAGCAAAACACTGCTTGACAAGAAAAAGATGTTGCAGTGAAAAAAGCAATTTTGGGGGGTGGGAGGGTCTGCTATTGCCATCTGCTAGGAAAATCAAATAGATAAATATGTATTGTAGAGATTTTCTGTCTAAGGAAAATTCTTTCATCTACCTGCCAATACCAGACCAGCAAGTCAAGGACTTACCATGATAAAACACATGACAAGAAAAGCCATTTTTCTCTAAATCTATTGCTAAGCAGTATGAATATTAAAAGCTAATGAAATACCAATTCTAATTTGCAAGCAAAAGGTTCATGCTATCCTTTATGTTGTAAGTTTGGTGGAAATAGGAATTGATGAGAACCTTGGAGACTGCTAGAATAAGCCAGTTAAGAAATTTTTAAAACAATATCCTACTTGTAAAATGGATAAAAACCTTATCTAATGCCAATGGGTATCTAAAGAAAGAGAAATAAAAATATTTTTTCCTGTTATTCAATATGTGAATCATTATGCCATTTATACACCTCAATTTTCCATGCTAATCTAAGCTTTATGTAATAACATCTCAACACCTAAAGGTGAGCAAGTTTTTCAACAATTACTCATCTATTCAAAGGTCACTCATAAGTTACTTTAATTACCTGTGCTATGACCGAAAAAGGCTTTAAGAAAACCAGGCACACAAGATGGCTCATTTTTTGTGTGTGTGGGAAGGCCTTGTCCATTTCTCCCAGAGACCATCAGCTCTTACTTTGCAGTGCTGCGTGGTACAACTGGAACCACATGGCCACTTGTGCGTTCTTTGTGTGACTATGCAGAAGTCACATAAACAAGTTCTAGGGCTCTGTTTTCTCATTTGTAAAACTGAGACCTTTCAATATCACTTTAGAAACAAGCCTGAGAAGCTTTCTCCATCTGATTTCCAAACTCAGAACGACTTAGATTTGTATACTTTTAGAAGTATCAGGAGCTCTGATGGTCATCTAGTTTGATCACTTTGTTTCACTGAAGTGAGAATCTGGCTACTAGAATCAAATAACATGGCAATGGCTGCAAGAGAAAGTTACCAATCTTACAAACTTGGACCAGGAGACTGAGAAAGAAGAAAAAGTAGACACATGAGCTCAAAAATTCTAGGAACATAGTTTAGGAGCAAATAGTCCTTATAATATCAGCAGATTCCAAGAACACATCAGGAGCACAGTGCAGTGAAATCACTCATATTAACAATGAAAACTTAGTCTTTGTGAACGATGAAAACTTAGTCTATGTTAATGTGATGTGATGCCTGGCACGCATTTGTTAATTTAAAAGCAGTAAGTTTTTTGTTTTAGGAAGTTGTTCACTGAAATGAATAAAACAATAAATAACTCAAATGCTGAAGTTTTTAAGTGACAAATGGCTAACTCATTCATTGTAATATTATATTCTATACTGAATAACATAATACATGTATGCATATTTAACATCAACAGCAAAGCTAATTAACAGACATAATGACGAAGAGATATTTCTATTAACTACATGGATATAGAAGAATACTTTTAAGTTGCTATAAAACGCCATCCGTAAATAAGTGTTCTACATGCAGTAACGAAATTATTTAACCACTCATATAAATGAGTTTCAACCTTACTAGCTGATGTTCTGTAATTTTTCCCACTGTGCTTTTATTTTCTTCCTCCCTAAGACTGTTTTATTTATCACAAATTTGTGATAAAGGGGATTAACTATATTCAAGATCATTCACATATTCCATTTTCTAAACATTAAGCAAATTTTCACTGCTCTGTCTTCCAGGGAAATTCTAGTAATATTTTGTTATTATTTGTTTTTTTAAACTTATTTTTTGTTTTGCCTATGCTGTTTTATGACTTAAAAATACTGTTTCAAAAAATCCCAAATATAACAGATTCTATAAAAATAATTATAAAACCACAATGGATTTAATTTAAATTAAATTTAATTTGAATGCCCAGTCCAGAAATGTTAGCATTTCAGGAGAAATTATTAGTAATCCCAAATGCACATCTATCATGAGGCTTAAATGTAAAAGCAGCATGGCAACTTTGGCACATAGTATTAGCAAAATAAATTACACGGATTGAGGTATATTAGAAAATGAGATAAAATAAAAATGATCTCATCCTTGGGAAGCAAGGACAAGAGGAAATGGAAGATAAGACTAGAAGATAAGTAACTTACTTATTTTGTGAAAAACAGATGAAAGTCATACTCTCCCCAAACAGCTTTTTGATATGGAAAAGTTAAAGTTTGAATTGACACAAGATAATGTTACTAAAATATTCTTTTATCCTGGCTTTTATAATTTGTTCTTAAAAGTGTATATATGGTGATATCATTTGGATCTGTGTCCTCACCAAATTGTATGTTGAATTGTAATCTCCAGTGGTGGAGATGGAGCCTGGTAGGAGGTGATTGGATAATGAGATCACAATTCTTATGAATGGCTTAACACTATCCTTCTTGGCACTGTCCTTGCAATAGTGAGTGAATTCTCTCCAGATATGGTTATTTGAAAGTGTGTAGCACCTCCCCCATCCTTGCTTCTGCTCCCACCATGTGAAGACATCTCACTACCAACTTTGCCTTCTACCATAATTAGAAGCTTCCTGGGACCTCTCCAGAAGCAGAAGCTGTTAGGCTTCTTATAAAGCCTGCAGAACCATGAGCCAATTGAATCTCTTTTCTTTATAAATTCCCCAGTCTCAAGTATTTCTAGCAGTGGGAGAACAGACTAATACATATAGTATTTTTATACTATATATATGAAAAATGGTAGGAAGATAAACACTCTTCCAAATTCAAGGACTGTACAGCCATGATGGAAGCAGCTCAGCATCAATTTGTAGGAAGATCAGGGGAACCTTGAAGTCAAGGTGAGAGTCACCAAATCAGAAGAAAAAGCATGACACAAGAATGGCAACGGTGCAGATTGACTGTAGTCATCAGGGAGTAAGTAGCAACTACAGGATTGGAGGCACACTGAAAACATCCAAGTGCGAATCATTAAAAAAGCCAGAGGGGAGCTTACAGCATGCGAAACAAGGGGCCAGTTGCTAGGGGCTTGTGAGCTGTCTTAAGTTAGCTTAGAGGGCTTTGAGACAAAATGTGACAGAACATAAATTACATGTTAACAGGATCACTGTAGCTGCTTTGCTGAGAATGGACTCAAAAGGCCAAGAGTGGAAATGAAAAGCAATAAAGATGCTGCTGCCATAAATTAGTCAAGAAAGAATAGTAGAATGCAGAGTTGTGCAATGGTGGTATGAGGAGTTCTGTGGACCATCTCCCAGTGACACACCTATAACTGGTGAAAATTATTTTAAAAACATTAAAAATATCTGCAAAGTGAACTAAGGGCATATAACCCATGCAAAACCATTTATTCAAGAAAACCTACTACAAATGATAAGAATAGTGAGAGTCAATGGCATGTGAGCCATGACCTGCTCCTTTCTGTCCCTGTCCCAGTTTAGAGTAACAGAATTCTTACCTTGGGTAATTGTAGCCAAGAACATAGGACTACATGTCTCTCCAGTGTCAAATGTAGGCTTATGATTTCTCCTTGGGAATGGCAGTCCACAGCATTTCTCCTGTCCTCATCTCTATGTGCAAAAGTTCTATTCTAGTTAAAAGCAAATTAGAGACCTGGAGTTTTCCTCCACTATGTAGCCCCACTCGTAGAAAAGAAGATGTACCCTAAGTGCAGAAGGCCAATAATACTGTAATTTTAATTTTCCCTTGCCTCATCTCAATTGTGGAGTGTTGACTCCATTCCAGGAAAGATAATCGGAGAATAATAGGGGCTACTACCCCAACCCAGGACCCTGCCTATGAATCTGGGTGTTACTTTGAGAGAAGTAGACAACTGTAGTTACCTTTATCTCTGAGCAGTGGCACAGAGATTTTGCCCAGAGACAGAGGCAGGCCTCAAGAAGAGAGATCTTCAATGTTCCCCCAAGGAAACACTTTATTTGAGACACAGTGTGAAGAAGTTTTAGCCTAAGTTCACTCTCAAACAGTAGAGATTTTAACGGTAAGCAAGTAAGTGAGAGGCTGTTGTTATCATAATTAAGACAGAAAACAAGCGAATCATTGACTAAACAGAAACTTCCTATCTAGAGCGAACCAGATAAAGAGGTAGCTAAGAGGGACACTCTTTGTGTCAGTAAAAGCCTCATAATCTGAGCGCCTTTTGTCAAAAGCAATCAAGTACACAGTTGATAATTAGTACAGGCCCACTTCCAACAAAGCTCTATTTCAGAAGTAGACAGCTTAACAAAAATATCAGGAAAAGGCAGTCAAAGAGGGCTGTGCTAAAACCACTATTGTCCAAGAGTGACTATGTTCCCTATAAGGAGCAACATTGAGGCCGCACACTTCAAGTGAAAGAGTCACTTAAATTATCCAGCCATTTCATTTAAAAAATAAATAGCTAGATGGCAACAAAAATACATCCTTAACATGGAGGGAAGGGATCAGTGCGAAGAGTGCTGCAAAAATTATCTAAAATGTCCATAAAAAAATACAAGATATACAAAGAAACAGGATGGTGGAATTCATCCACAGGAAAATAAAATGAGCAATTGAAATTGCCTCTAAAGGGCCAAGATGCTAGACATAGAAGACAAAGACTTCAAATTTGTTTAAAGAATTAAAGCAAACTAGGCCTGAAGACATAGACAAAGGTATGATGACAATATCTCATCAAATGAGAATATCAATAGAGATAGAAATATTAATAAAGAGTCAAAATTCCAGAGATGAAAAGTACAATTATTGAAATAAAAAATTACTACAGGTCTTGTATTTTTCCATTTTTATACCTCTATGAAGAAATACCCAAGACTGAGTAATTTATAAAGAAAAAGAGGTTTAATGGACTAACAGTTCCACATGGCTGGGGAGATCTCACAAGTAACAGAAGGCAAAGGAGAAGTAAAGTCACATCTTACATGTCAGCAAGCAAGAGAGATTGTATAGGGGAACTCCCCTTTATTAAACCATCAGATCTCACAAGATTATTCACTATCACAAGAATAGCATGGGAAAAACCCACCCCCATGATTCAATTACCTCCCACTGGGTTCATCCCATGACAGGTGGGAATTATTGAAAATGAGATTTGGGTGGTGATAGAGCCAAACCATATAATTCCTGGCCTCTCTCAAATTTCATGGCCTCACATTTCAAAACCAAACATGCCTTCCCAGCAGTCCCCCAAAGTTTTTATTACCTTCAGCATTAACTCAAAAGTCCACAATCCAAAGTAAAGACAAGACAAGCCCCTTCCATCTATGACTGTAAAATCAAAAGCAAATTATTTACTTCTTAGACACAATGGAGGGTACACATAATGGACAAACACACCTGTTCCAAATGGGAGAAACTGGCCAAAACAAAGGAACAAAGGCCCACGAAAGTCCAAAATCCAGCAGGGCAATCAAATTTTAGCTCCAAAATGATATCCTTTGACTCCATGTCTCACATCCAGATCATACTGATTCAAGAAGTGGGTTCCCATGGTCTTGGGCAGCTCTGCTCCTGTGGCTTTGCAGGGTAAAGCCCCCTTCCTGGCTGCTTTCACTGACTGTCTTGAGTGTCTGTGGCTTTTCCAGGTGCACGGTGCAAGACATTGGTGGATCTACCATTCTGGGGTCTAGAGGATGGTGACCCTCTTCTCACAGTTCCACTAATCAGTGCCCCAGTGGGGATTCTGTGTGGGGGCTCCCACCTCACATTTCCCTCCTCACTGCCCTAGCAAAGATTCTCCATGAGGGCTCTGCCCTTGCAGCACAACTCAGCATGGACATCCAGGCATTTCTATACATCCTCTGAAATCTAAGTGGAGGTTCCCAAAACTCAACTCTTGAGCAGAGACCCTAAATCATCTCTCTTAAGTTCAAAGTTCCACAGATCTCTAGGGCAGGGGCAAAATGCAACCAGTCTCTTTCTAAAACATAGCAAGAGTCACCTTTATTACAGTAACATATTCCACATCTCCATCTGAGACCAATCATCTCCATCAAACACCATACGTAGGCTGCAAAGGCTTCGGGCTTTCACCATCTGAAGCAACTGCTTGAGTGGTATATTGGCCCCTTTTAGCAATGGCTAAGACAAAGGGCATTAAGTCTCCAAACTGCACAAAGCAGCAAGGCCCGGGTTCCAGTCCGGGAATCCATTTTTCCCTCCTATGCCTCATGACTTGTGATGGGAGGAGCTGCATGACATTTACTGGAGACATTTTCCCCATTGTCTTGGTGATTAGCATTTGGTCCCTTGTTACTTATGCAAGCTTCTGCAGCCAGTTTGAATTTCTCTTCAGAAAATGAGTTTTTCTTTTCTACTGCATTGTCAGTCTGTAAATTTCCTGAACTTTTATGCTCTGCTTCCCTTTTAAATGTAAGTTCCAATTCCAAACCATATCTTTGTGAATGAATAAAACTGAATGCCTTTAAAGCACCCAAGTCACATCTTGAACACTTCAGTGCTTAGAAATTTCTTCCACCAGAGACCCTAAATCCTCTCTCTGAAGTTCAACATTCCACAGATCTCTAAGATAGGGAAAAAATGCCACCAATCTCTTTCTAAAGCATAGCAAGAGTCACCTTTATTACAGTTTGTAACATGTTCTTCATTTCCATCTGAGACCACTTCAGCCTTGACTTCATTGTCCAGATCACTATCAGTATTTTGGTCAAAACCATTCAACAAGTCTCTAGGAAGTTTCAAAATTTCCCACAATTTCCTCTCTTCTTCTGAGCCTTCCAAGCTGTTCCAACCTCTGCCTGTTATCCAGTTCCAAAGTCACGTACACAATTTTGGGTGTACTTATAGCAGTACTCCACCCTACTAGTATCAATTTACTGGATTAACTCATTTTCATACTGCTATGAAAAAATACCCAAGACAGGGTAATCTGTAAAGAAAAAGGAGTTTAATGGACTCACAGTTTCACATGGCTGAGAAAGCCTTACAATCATGGCGGAAGGTGAAGGAGGAGCAAAGTCACATCTTACATGGTGGCAGGCAAGAGGGCATGTGAGACTCATTCACTGTCTGGAGAACAGCATAAGAAAAACTTGTCACCATGATTCAATTACCTCCCACCAGGACCCTCCCACAACACACGGGGATTATGGGAGCTACAATTCAAGAGATAAGATTTGGGTGGGGACACAGTCAAACCATATCAGGATTCAACAGGAAATTTGAGCTAACAGAAGAAAAATTTAGCACACTTGAAAATCGATTATGAGATTATGCAACTGAAGAATAAAGAGAAAAAAATAGGAAAAATGAATGACCAGAGCCTCAAAGAAATGTGGGACACTACTAAATGCACCAACATATGTGAGATGGGATTATCACAAGAGTGGATGGAGAAAAAGAAACACAAAAGGTATTCAAAAAATTATTTCCTAAAAACTTTGCAAATTTGATGAAAATTATTAATTCACACATGTAAGAAGCTCAGTGAACTAGAGCTAAAATAAACAAAGAAATCCATATACAGATATATCATCATCAAAATTTTGAAAACAAAGGCAATCAACAAATCTTGAAAGTAGCAAAAGGAGAAGAACTCTCATCACATAGAAGTGAAACTCAAAATTAACTATTCACTTCTCAGTAGAAACTGTGGGATCCAGAAGGAAGTGGAAAGAAAAAAGAAAATGGTAATCAGTGATTGTATATCTAGCAAAGCCATCTTTCAAAAATATCAGTGAAATAAATACATTCACAAATACATCAAAACTGAGAGAATACATTGCCAAATCTCTCTTATAAGAAATTACAAATGTAGTTCTTCAGACTGAAAGCAAATAACCACACAGAGTAATTTGAATCAACGTGAAGAAATAAAGGCTGGGTGTGGTGGCTCATGCCTGTAATCTCAGCACTTTGGGAGGCCAACGCGGGCAGATCATGAGGTCAGGACCAGCCTGGCCAATATGGTGAAACCCCATCTCTACTAAAAATACGAAAATTAGCTGGGCGTGGTGGCAGGCACCTGTAATCCCAGGTACTCAGGGGGCTGAGAAATATTGCTTGAACCCGGGAAGCAGAGGTTGCAGTAAGCCGAGATCACACCACTGCACTCCAACCTGGGCAACAGAGAAAGACCTGGTCTCAAAGAAAAAAGAAAAAAAGAAAAAAGAAATAAAGAATGTTGGTAAAGGTAATTATGTATTTATGGAAGACAGTGTAAATACACATATCTTCTTTCTTCTCATCAGATTTAAAAAGCAATGATAGAAAACAATATAAACATAATTGTGTTGCTAGGGCTATAACAGGTGTAAATGCAATATATTTTTAATTACAGCACAAAAAAGACAGGTGGGAGAAAAACCGTATTGAAGTAAGGAAGTAACACCAAATAGTATTTAAATTTACAAGAACAAATGAAGAGTAGAAAAATGTCATAGAAAAAAGTTTATGTAGAAAACTATAAATATATACTTTCTCTGATTTCTTATTTCAATTTTTAAAAGCATATATAATTACATAAAGTATAAACTATAACAATGTATTGCTGAATTTGTAACATATATGGATGTAATATGCAATAATAACAAAAAAGGAAGGAGGGAGGAATAGAGTTATGTAAATATAATGTTTCTATACTTCACTGGAAAAGTCACTATGAAATTGAAAAAGATTCTGAGAAGTTAAAAGGTATATTGCAACTCTTAAGCAACCACTAAGAATAAATCACAAGGGAGATTAGGAAACATTTTGAGATGAATAGAAATGAAAACACAACTTACTAATACTCAGGGGATGCAGCAAAATTAGTGCTTAGAGGGAAATTCATAGCTGTAAAATGCCTTTATTAAAAATATAAAAAAAGCTTTTAAGTCAATAACCTGATATTTCTCCTTAAAACATTGAAGAAAATCATATTAAATATAAAGTAATTAGAAGGAAAGAAATAATAAAGATTAGAGCAGAAATTAATGAAATAGAGAAGATAAAAGCAATCTGGGAAGACAATAAAATTAAAATTTGGTTATTTGAAATGATCAACTAAATTGAAAAAACTTTAGATAGACCAAGTTGGGGAAAAGGCTCAAACTGGTAAAATCGATAATGAAAATGCAGACAACACTATTGACCTTATACAAATAACAAGTGCCATGAGGTAGTACCATGAACATTCTATGCTAAATATTTGATAACGTAGATAAAATTAGTAAATGTCTAGACACACACAAACATCTGAAATTGACTTAAGTGAGGATAGAAAATATAAATAGACTTAAAACAGGTCAATTGAATTACTTAGTAAATTAAAAACTTCCCACAAATAAAAGCAAGGAACAGGTGAGTTCTACCAAACATACAAAAAATAATTAATGTTTGTAATTCATGACTTCTCCTCCCTTTATACATAAAAAAAGAAGAGCAAAGAATATTTCTCAATTAATGATATGAGGCTAGTATTACCCTGACACCAAAGCCAAACAGTTATGTCTAAAGAAAAAGAAATGTACAGAGCAGTATCTCTATTAATATAGTTTTTAAAAACACTCAAAAAGGCACTAGCAATCAAACTCAATAATATACAAAACTGATTATATGCAATAACAAAGTGGGATTTATGATAGGAATGCAAGGTTGGCTTAACATCTAAAAATCAATTAGTGTAATATACTATATCAAGAGAATAAAGGAGGAAAAAACACATGGTTAACTCAATAGGCACTGAAAAAGTATGTAACAAGTCCAACATCCTCCTATGATAAAAATACATACAGATACATACAGAAAAAGAGACTTCTTCAACTTGATAATAGGTATCTATGAAAAATCTACACTAACATCATGTCTAATGGTGAAAGACTGCATACTTTCCCCTTAAGACCAGGCATAAAACAAGGATATTTGTTCTTGCCATTTCTATTCAACATTATACTGAAAGTTACAGTCAGGACAATTAGACAATAAAATAAGATAAAATATAGCCAGATTGAGAATGAAGAAGTAAAAGTATCTCTATTTGCACATGACATAATCTTATATGTAGCCAATCCTAAGGAATCCACTGAAAACTCTAAAATAATAAATGAGTTCACCAAATTTGAAGGTTTGGATGTTACAAGAGCCATATACAAATGTCAATTGTACTTCTATACAAAAAATTAACAATATAAAATTTGAATTTTAAAATATTTTGTTTATAATAGCATCAAAAAGAATAAAATATTTAGGATTGTATTTCATCAAAGAAGTACGAAATTTAAACTGAAAATTATAAAACATTGTTTAAAGACATTGTAGCAGATCCAAATAAATTAGAAGACAGGCCATGTTCATTTATCAGAAGACTTAATGTTGGTAAGATGGCTATATTTACCAAATTGAGTTGCAGACTGACTGCTATCACTGTCAAAATGTCAGTTGTTTATTGTGCAGAAATTGATAAGATGATCCTAAAATTTGTATGGAAATTCAAAAGACCCAGAATAGCCAAAATCATCTTGACAGAAAAGAACCACTTCACATCCACTAGAATGACTATAATAAAGATAGATAACAATAAGAGTTGGTGAGAGCAGTTGGAACACTCATGAATTGCTGGTGGAATATAAAATGGTACTCACACTTTGGAAACAGCATGGCTATTCATCAAAATGTTAAACATAAAGTTACTGACCCAGTAATTCCACTTCTGGGTAGATACTAAAGAGAAATAAAAACGTATCTCCACACAAAAACTTGTACCTGAATGCTCATAGCAGCATTATAAATACTAGTCAGAAAGTGAAAACAACCCCAAAACAACCCAAGTGTTTATGAACTGATAAAGAATGGATATATAATGGATAAAGAAAATATGATATAGCCATACAATGAGACATTATTTGTCAATAAGAAGGAATGAAGTACTGATATATGTTACATGTTTAAACCTTAAAAACATTATGCTAAGTGAAAAAATCTAGTCAAAAAGACCATGTTATGTATGATTCCACTTATATCCAATGGCCAGTATAAGCGAATCTGTAAAGACAGAAAATAAATTAGTTATTTGCTCAGGTTGAGGGAGTGGGGAGAAATGGAAAGTGATTGCTAAGGGATACTTTTATTAAATGAGTTGATGAAAATGTCCTAAAATTATAGTTAGTTTGCACAGAGCTGTGAATACACTGAAAACCATTGAAGTTTACACTTTACATGGTTGAACTTTATGATATGTTAATACCAATATCAATAAAGTTGCTAAAATGATACAACGTAACTTGCACTAAATTGATGGATAGTAGAAGTGGTAAGAATTAAAATAGACAATGCCTTCGATGAGAGAGAGGTAATAGATGAGTTCAATATTTACAGCTTTGAAGGATGTAATTGACACTAACCTTGAGGAAAAATATTAGATTTTAGTTAATATGCAAATATTTTTAAATTAATGCAATAATAAGTGTGAGTTATATCATACAGGATCCTCTGTATTTCTTATTTCTAGTTAGATATGATCAGCAGCTTCTATAATATCTTCCAGTTAGTTATTGCTGTCTCCTGGTATTCCCTTTATTGTTTATTTTCCCTTTTTTTTTGAGTGTGTGCTAAACCTAGTGACTGGCTTCTCCTGAAGAGTATATGGTATAAGTGAAGAGGTATTGCTTCTAATATTTATGTAATAAATGACTCTGAATCAATCTGTCTCTTTTTCTCTTCCTCTCTCAGAGCCTTAGCTCTAATGTAGTCAATTACTGTGTTGTGAGCTGCCATCCCGAATGACCCACATGGCAAGGAACACAGGGCAGACCCAGGCAGCAGCTGGTGGGAAATTGAGGTCTTCAATCAATCCAACAGCTTGTGAGGAGCTGAATCTTGCCAATAACCATGTGAGCTTGGCAGCAGGTCCACCCTCCAGTTGAGCCTTGAAATGAGTGCCACCTCAGCTGACACCTTGATTGACATCTGTGAGAAATCCTGAACTACAGGATCCAGTTATGTCATAGTCAACTTCCTGACTTACATAAACTGTTAAATAATTAATGTGTGTTTTAGGTCTTTATAGTCTAAGTAATTTGTTATTAGACAATATCTAAGATATCTGAATGTTCAACTAATACGCTCAATTACTGAAGTAATTTACATAGAAATGTGTGCTAAATTGCCAGGTGTTCCATATAATACCTCAAGATCTTGTTCAAGTGCCAAAAAATGTTTTATTATTTTATTTTATTGTGGTAAGAGCAATTAACATGATATCTACCTTTCTGATACATTTGTAAGTACACAATATTATTATTGGCTGTAAACACAATGCTGTATGACAGATCTCTAGAACTTATTCATCTTGACTAAAACTTAATGCCCCTTGATTATTAAATCCTCTTTTCTCATTTCCCTCAGCCCCTAAAAACCACCATTCCACTCTTTGATTCTACGAATTTGACTATTTTAGACACCTCATATAAGTGGAATTATACAGTATTTGTCTTTTTGTGACTGGCTTATTTCACTTAGCATAATGCCCTCAAGGTTCATCCATGTTGTCACGTATTACAGAATTTCTTTTTTTTTTTTCAATGCCTTGGTGCTTTGGGGTTTTTTATTATTGTGATTTAATCTAAATCTTTCCTGCACATGTGGGTCCATTCTTGAGCGTAAAGATTGTTTTATTTGTTATTGAACTTCCAAAATACACTGTTTGTTCATTGTGAATTTTTGTTGTGTATTTGTTCACGATTTTATTTTAGTGTAAATATCCTTATCTTCTCTAAATTCCCTACCTTTAAATACCCTATAAGTTATAATCAGTTTTTTTTTCTGACATCTTGCATTTGTGGCATAATACAAGGCTGTAAACAGGATAATCCAGTAAAAATACTGTAAAGTATTACCAACATTGAAAGGAAGCTCTCTCTCATTTTCATTATACTATTAATTAGCTATCATATTACTTTTACTTCCTTTTAATATAACACCTACATAGCTGATTGAGTGTTCAGTCTATTATGACACTTAAGGATTTTCCATAGTCTCTCTTTAATAGATTTGTGTTTTTATGAGAACAATTTAAATGTCAGCATTTTTTACCTCATGAATATTGTGTAATTATGAAAAAAGTTATATAGATTTCATAAATATATGTAGCATTTTAAAATCAGAATTTAAAATCCTATGTCTTTATTTCAAGAATCTTCACGTAGTCACGAAAAGGACACCAGACTGCTCAACAACATAGCAAGTAAAATTTACATCATCATTGAAAATGTCTACAGTAAAGGCAAAAAGTTGATACTTATCCCTTCAGGATATTTCATGGTCTGCAACTATTAATGACTGAAAAGCCTTACTGGCTTGAAAACTTTAATGAGTTTATATGTAAAACTTAAAACAATGAAATACAATTTTAAAAATTTTTTTCAAGTATATTGTGGAATAAAATAAACAATTCAGGTTTATGGTATATGCACTTTTCTTTCTGTGGTTGGAAAATAGTATAGGTTAAATCAGGAATAATTTTTGGTAATTTTTTTATTAGTGCTTTCATGTTGGCCAATGTTTCTAGTTCTCTTCAGCCTTCGTTTGTCTATTGTCATTAATGAAGCTTTCCATCTATTTATTGACATAGTCAAGCAACTGAATAGCAGTGAGTTACTGAAGGAAAAAGAACCAAAAAGTATTTTTCTCCACCCTACTGCCATACCAAGAAGGGTATCTTTTAACTGCCATATTTCGGTTGCATATACTTGTCATTAGACTAACATCCTGTATACAAACACACACACATATACACATGACATATACGTGCATGGAGTAAGCATAATACATCCATACACGTATACACCCCCACTGCATACATTTGTGTTCATGGATTAAGCATATACATGTACATAACTCCAACAAGCATATACATATTCACAAGGCATATATGTGTGTATGTGTGTGTGTGGATTAAGCAATAACAATAACAATGTTTTATATTAATAAGGTCTCTTCAAACATGATGAAAGGTAAAGAAACAGGTTTGCAATGTGTTTCTCTCATGATGTTTAAACATAATACAAGAGAAAATAAACTCCATCCAGAAAGATTTCAGAGAAATTCCACAAATGAAACCACTCAGATAGATTGTTTGGTTTTCTTTAAAACACTAATTTGAAATATCAATATCAAGCTATTATTAGGTCTGAATATGTTTGATTTGTTTTTGGAACTGCTATGAGAACAAACGTGCTTTTGAGACTGACAATCCTTCTGACAGCCAAGGTCATATCAAGGGATAATGAGGAATGTCAGAACAGAACTTAAAAAAAGGATTTAAAGACTTCTAATTTTTATCTGTATAAGTTATTCATTTAGTTTGAAATATTTTCCCATAATTACTTCAATTCCAGCTAGATAAGGATTTCACGATGTTCATTCCAAATTTGCGGACCAACGTTGTCCACAAACGATCACAGAATTTTAAAATTGAAATTGATCGGTAGCATTATCTGGTCCAGTGCCTTTGGTTCTCAGATGAGTTGATGTAAATTAATTATCTAAAAACTTTGTAGTTTAGAGAATGAAAAGGCAAGTCATTACTATTTCGAGAGAGGAAAGTGAGGTATAAAGACATTAAATAAGTTGCCAATTTTACCAGAACTTGTTATTAGCTGTCACGACTAAAACTCACTCCACCAATATCCATTTAGTGTTTCTGCTATCCTATCCTATTTTGACACTGTTGATGGTTCTAAAGTGTCAGCTGGATGTGAAAAGATAATAATTTAATAAGAAAGAGATACATCTCTTGGCTCTCTGGATAGCACACATATTGTCATGTTATGTTGACAGTAAAGGTGGGGTTCTGAATGTCACTGCTTGAAGAGTCCTGAGTTTTATTGAGCTGAACTCCGGAAGGAAAAGGACAGTGTCATTTCAGTATGATGTATGTTTAACGGACTTCATTTCAGTTGTAGTATTTTGACTATGTAAAATATAATAAGATTTTTTAAACAATATATTTATAGGAATAAGTGTAGTTTCTGGCCATGCTGACTAAACAAATGTAATTACTCTGAATGGACTCTAAATACTTTTCAACATTTCATTACAAAGCAATTACATTTGAGTCTTCCCAAAGCTCTCAGCATGGCTTTTAAACAAGAAATTACACAAACAGGTGGAATCAACCATTATGAAATATAACCTATATCCCTGAAGAGCAAGGCTCAAGAGTGGAAGTGGAGTGGAATGAAGTGGGGGAAGTTTAAGACAGGTGATGCACATGTTTTATTTTCAAGGTAACTGTCCTGAGAGAATTTAGCATGCTTACTCAAGGTAAGTTTATTTTTGAAATGGAAAATATTACTTAATTTTATAATGCTATGAAGCAGCACAACATTTACGAGACATTTCCTAAAAGTTAAGTAAAAAACGACCCCTTGTAATCCATATGTTTTTTTAAAAAGCTGTTTTAAAAGCAAGATGTAACTGCATGCTCCTCTATATTTAGAAAGGTCATAATTGGTTAATTAACACTATTGAATGCTTACTGTGTGCCAGCCGCTGCTCTCAGCACATTATGTATATCCTCCCAGCAATTCCATGAGGTAGTTGTTACCATTATCCTCAGTTTTATAAATGGAGAACCAGACATAGAGAATCTAAGTAATTTGTTCAAGATCAAGCAACCATCAATGGAAGGTGAGGATTCAAACAGATAATCTGGTGCCTGAGTCCTTGTTCTTATCTGCTTTTTACGCTTTCTACATTTACTACTAAGAATCTTGTGTGCAGATTTGACACTGGTCTGAGGATTTAGAGATGCAAAGAATGATGACCTATTAGCTTAACAACTGGACATAACTATAAAATATCATAGTATTAATTTGACTTTGGGGCTATGCTTCCAAAGATGACTTTAAAAAATGAAGATATCAGTAATCGCACAGTACTAATGAATAATAACCCTTTAAGTTAGGAGTTCCTAACTAGGAACTAGGGTCTTTGGTGGAATCACAAACCTTTGTGATTGTATGCCCACTGGGTGAAGATGTGGGAATGTGCATCTGAGCATTTTTCTAGGGAAAATGTTTCTGTCTTCAGTTAGATTCTTAAAGGAATACATGGCTTAATTAATGTCTAGAGCAGAGATGGGCAAACTTTTTCTTGGTAAAGGTTGAGATAAAAATATTTTAGGCTTTGTGGACCACAGGATATCTTTTGCAACCACTCAACTCTGCCATTGAAATGTGAAAGCAGCTGCAGGCAATTCATAAAGGGATGAGTGTGGCTGTGTTCCAACAAAATTTTATTTATGAACATTTAAATGTAAATTTTATATAATTTTTATGTGCCACAAAATATCACTGTTCCTTTTGTTGTTTACCTTTGATTTGAATTATTAAGAAATGTTTTTTAAAAGGCTTTCTTAGCTCAGGGATCATAAAAAGCAAAGGTCATAATTTTCCTGCCCCTAGTCTAGAGCAAGTGATTCTTAGTGTAGAATCACGGGGATCATCTGGGAAGTTTCTGAAATGCAAATTGGCAGCCCTCTCTGCAGATCTACCGAATCAGAAACTCTGCTAAAGGACCAAGCAGTCTGTGTTTTAGAAGTCTTCTAGGTGAAATAGATCACACTAAAATATGAGAGCCACTGGTCTAGAGTCATGGCTCCAAACATTCAACTCATTCATTTCTTCCTTCATTCTTGCAACAAGTGATTTTTTAAACTATTATTTAAAAAATGGCTCAGGGCTATGTGCAGGTTTATGATATAGATAAATCGTGTCATGGAGTTTCAGTGTACAGATTATTGTGTCACCCAAGCAATAAGCACAGTATCAGATAGGTAGTTTTTCCATTCTCTCCTTCCACACTCAAGCAGGCTCCAGGGTCTAGTGTTCCGTTCTTTGTGTCCATGTGTACTCAGTGTTTAGCTCATACTGGTAAGTGCCAACATGCGGTGTCTGGTTTTCTGTTCCTGTGTCAGTTTGCTTAGGATTATGGCCTCCAGCCCCATCCATGTTGCTGCAAAGGACATAATCCCATTCTTTTTATGGCTGCATAGTGTTCCATGGTGTATTTGGACCACATTTTCTTTGTCCAATCTACTGTTGATAGGCATTTAGGTTGATTGCATGACTTTGCTGTTGTGAATAGCTCTGTGATGAAAATGAGTGTGCACCTTTATGGTGGAAGAATTTATACTTCTTTGGCATATACCTAATAATGAGATTGCTCAATTAAATGGTACTTCTGTTTTAAGTTCTTTGAGAAATTGCCACACTGCTTTCCACAATGGCTATAGTAATTTACATTTCCACCAGCAGGGTATAAGTGTTCTCTTTTCCTCTGTAACCTTGCCAACATCTTTTGTTTTTGACTTTTTAAATACAGTTATTCTGACTGGAATGAGATGGTATCTCATTGTGGTTTTGATTTATATTTCTCTAATGATTAGTGATGTTGAACAATACATTATTTTTGAATGGTTAATTATATTGCACCACAAATGAAAGTTGTACTATTTTTTTTGTCTTGATAGATACAAGAATAGTCATCTCATAAAACAGGAGTTGAAAGCCTCCTGAAAATAACTTACTTTTTGAAATATATTTTCTACATCATCACATGATGGCCCTATACATATACACACACGCCTGAAACAAAATATCACTAAGTTATATGTACCCTCAATACATGTGATGCACCCTGATATTATATTTTATTCTCTTTCTATCATTGATTTTACACTTTCACCACAAGATCACAACTTATAGCTCAAAAGATACCACAATAAAATGTGCTCACCAGTGCAAATTCCTTGTTGAGAATCATCTGCTCTACTAAAGATGACTCATTGTGGAAGAGGTGGGGCTGCATGTGGCTCCACATGTGAGGAAACCACCAGAACTCATCCACAGACCGAAGTAAAAGGTCATCTCCTTCATCTTCCTCTTCAGTCCCTATAAAACACAAAGTTAAAACAGCTTTAGTGAAAATATCTTACTATCCTAAAGGTTATTTTGGCAGATTTTCATGCTGCTAATGCATATATCCAATTCTGCGGACTTTAAAAATCAGAATAAAAGACCACAGTCTAAATTGAATCAAAGGCAAGGGGACTTGGGATTAGGATGGGGTGGGTAGGCGTGGCTGGAGCAGGTCAGACAGTTGTTTGTTTTAGAATTTAAGGGTATTTTATACCCTAACATATGTTTTATACCCTTACATGTATTTTATACCCTAACATATATTTTATACCCTTATATTTTAAGGGTAATTTTCAAATAATTGAACATAAATTTTAACTCATAAAATCTGTTAATTTTTTTCAGATTAAATAAATATCATATGCTTATTAAAGAAATGTGGAAAGCACAGACAAGTAATATGTAAAGTCCAAAAAGAAACACAAAAACAACCAAAAAACCTGTAAGACCATCTTCTACAGCCAACCAGTAAAATCATTTCTGTATTATTTTCAAAAATCTTTTTCTACTTATATTTTAGAAGTTCAACTCTTGCTGTAGTAATATTTTTGCATGCTTATGTTTTTCACTTAATGTTATACATGTCAAATTTCCCATTTTAATATAAATATTTCATAAAAACTAAACAATGGATCTGATAACTGTTTATAATATAAACGTGACTTGAGAATTTAAAACTAGTATTACTTTCTCTTCTTCTTTTGAGAAAATTTGTTAACAGCACCCAATACATAGGAAATAAAAACAGAAAACATTGTTATGCCACAGTTAAGAAAAAAAAAAACTTACTTCTAAGAGAATTAATTATATTGCAGCTATCCAAGAATATTCACAAATTAAATGATAGGGTTTTCGTATGATTTTGTACAATTTTAC